>NC_089524.1:30219799-30441123 GCF_963924715.1 Thunnus thynnus | reverse complement strand
CTTGCTATTGTTAGCACTGTTTGATCTTCCCCATGTATTTCTTCTTCTGCTACTTTTTCCTCCTCCTCCTCCTGGTCTTTTTTATTTACATAGGAAAATATTAATTGGCAGCACATAAAACTGCCATTAGTTTTAAAATGAGGCTGTCCAGTAGGTTTTGGTGACTAATGTTAGCAAACCTTAAACAGATGTTGCTGTGTTACTGACATTAATGAGTCAGTTCGCTGACTCCTTTCTTCTTGTTTTACTGTAACACTAAATTTTAGCATTTACCATTAATTTGTTATTGCCACAAGACCTCTTTTGCTGCTATTCAGCAAAACGTACGTCAGAAGTTTAAGAAAAAGTCTGTGTTGGCATAGAGGGTTACATTTTTTTTCATTCTTAGTTTAATCCTGCTTCAACAACAGTTTTGCACTATATGGTTTGGTTGTATTTGACTAAGAAGTTATTTTACTGTATTACTGTTATTTACAGGGGGTTTATGCAGATAAACACCCAAGTTTAAGCTGTTCAGTTATACTTGTAGGGTTATCCTGAGTCTGTAAGTGATTCATAATTCATTTTTTAGCTATCACGCCTTTGTGGGCAATTAGGTTTTTAGTTTGTACAGCTGTGCAGTTGTTGGTCACTTTAATAGACAGGGATACAGGGATAAAATGGTCTGGTTTTTATTATTATTGTCAGAACTTATCTAGCCTATAATATTTTACACATCCCTCTCTCCAATCAGCAGGGTGGCTGGTGGGTGGAGTGCAGTTGATGATTTTTAAAATGACATTTTGGAAAGCAACCCTGTAGTTTTGTGGGATAAAAGCTAAAGTTTAGATTGTGCAACTGAAGGTATTTTGATAGGACTGGAGTGAAGTTTTGGTCATGGTTAAATAAACCAAATTTCACTGAAAATGAAACCTTTCAGCTATTTCATTCTCCCTCTAACCCTGTTTTCTTCAGTGCTGATTCAGCACTATGTTCATCAGCTAGTTGCTAACTTGTCTGTGTGCTGTTGTTTTGATTGATTTGATTTATTGATTGGGACAGTGTGCAGTTTTAAACATCAAAGATGCACTGCACCGGAGTTAGCTCGAAGCTAATACACAACAGCACATCACATACACCCACAATGTCAAATGTGTTGGGCAGGTAGTGTGCAGTGGATTTATCAGTGCAGGATTGTGGGATTTTACACACAGGGCATCCTGAACTGCAGCAGGCAGCTATAGAATCAATTGTGCCCAGTGATTTGTTTATGCTATCATTATTAGTTTTCTTTGGTTTTGTGTATGACAGAGGTTTTTGGTGTCTTCACGTTGTTTTGGCAGGTATGTCATCTCTCTTTCATCCTGAAAATCTGTTAAAATGTCACTAGGTCAATCAATCAATCAATCAATCAATTCTTATTTATATAGCACCAAATTACAACAAAAGTCATCTCAGGGCACTTTTCACATAGAGCAGGTCTAGACCATACTCTTTAAGTGTGTGATCTTTCTTTGGTGAAGGTATAGCAAATTGAAAACCTGTCTAATTTGGGTTCATGGATAAATTTACATCTGTTGTGCTTTGCGCAGTGCTGGCTCTGAGTCTCCAGAAGACTCTGCTTCTATTTAAAGTCAAGCTAGCTGAACTGTAAGCCCATATAAATACTACATGTGAAACACAATTAGAATTTCAATCGGCCAAGATGACAGGTTTTCAAGGCCATAGAGCATCTTTAAAACAGCACATTTCAGTATGGAATGGACAGCCATCTTATGTGTTACCTTGTAGTGTGTGAGAGGCAAGGATTTCAAATTTGGAATCTCCCTACTGAGCATCACTGTGATCACACCCTTCACAATTATATCAAACATGTTTGATTTTTATTACTGGAATCTGGATAGATGTGAACATGATCGCGTTTGCCAGCTCATGAGAGAAACAAAGACTCACACTGTTGCCTTAGTACAAGACCAGTGGAATGCAAGGAGACTGAGCTGTTTGGTTGTCCTGATGTTTTCAGTCATAGTTTTATCTAGAGTGTTTAATAAGGATACATCAGATGATACAAAGCAACATGGGTTTGGGGTTTATTTTTCAAATGAGTTCCTATGTCCACAGTGTTGCAGATAAAAGTCAGAGATAGTATATTGGGCTGGAAGTCTTTATAAATAGGTTATATTTTGTTACTTTATTTGTCTACTTTTAGAAATCTAATGCATTTGGTTTACACATGGATTAAGATCTGATTAAGATAAGAGTTAGTATCTTATGGTCTGGTTGTATTTCAGAGATAGGGTATTTCGTTGTATTTTAGTTTTGTACTGTACAATAAGTTCATGCAGTTAGAGTGGGTCTATGTAATGCTTGTTGCTTGTTGTTACAGTGGCCATTGTGGCCAAAAGTGACAATTATGGGCTACTGGTAAATGCAAAGATGTAGTATAACAGAGCACCAGAGAGACATAGAAGAGTTATAAAGTCAGCAAACTGACTCACTGCACTTATTGCATTATATTCAGAGTTTGCTGACATTAGCTGTCATATGTGAACTGGTCATACCAGACCATGTAAGGCTGCAGCAGCAAAACTTATGAGTGTATTCATTTGAGCAAGGGTGTGTTTTATTTCTTATAAATTTAACTTTCTATTTGTACAAGGAAAATTGTGTTATATCATCTTTCAAAATTTACATCCTATCCTTTAAGCACACCTACATGTGCGATTAGCTTTTTAGCAGCTGTGCAGTTGTCGGTGATTTTAATAGTCAGGAGCCGAGATAAAATTATCTGTCTGGGCCATTATTTTCAGACCTGATCTGGCCTATCATATTTTACACATCCCTCTCTCCAAACAAAAGGGTGGCTGGTGGGTGGAGTGCAATGGATGATTTTTAAAATGAGGGTTTGGAAAGCAACCCCATAGTTGTGTGGGATAAAAGTTTAGATTTAGGTAGGGCAACTGAAGGCATTTGGAGTGAGGTTTTGGTCATGGTTAAATAAACCAAATTTCACTGATAATGAAAACTTTCAGCTATTTGTTTCAGTCAAATGAACCCTGCCACTTGTTTTTCTTGAACTGTAGAACTTCCTAAGAAATAGACAGTATTATTTTCCATAACTATGAAATTGATGTGAGGTCAAGCTGGTGGAATAAGCATTTCCAGTGTCTGTATTACACAACTTCCCCAAATGCAAACAGGCCAGCAAGCAAACTGTTTATTTCAGCATGAGTTGGTTTGTTTAGACAGGAGGTACATGTCCCTGGATTGGATCAAATTATGGAGCAGGAGACCTGAAGGCACAATGTAATAATTCCATTTTGTTGTTTGTTTTCATTATGTTTGTTTGTTTGTTTGTTTGTTTTTACAAAATATGAATAATCATGTCCCCTACCACCACCTCTCCTGGAAATAGATTACAGATTGAGAGCTATATTGATCCTGTTCCAACCTCCTGGTCTGCATTATGTTAGTCAGTGCAAAATACTGGGATGTTATCTTTGGAAGTGGTGACTATGACTCACTGCCTTTTCATTTACACCAAAGCAAGAACCTTTAAAACATCTGAGTTCTCACTGTTTTGCAATAAAGTAGGATGTGATTTGAAAGAATTCTGAATAAGTCTGAAAAAAACTGAAAAATAAATATGATCTGAAATAAATAAAGAAGTGTATGTATATTGATATGTAAGACAACACCTAGTATCCCAATATTAATACTGATTAATATTGATGGGGTGAGGTCTTTTTACTCCCTAAAAGCATACAGCATCCAATATTTTTCTTGCTTTTCTGAACCATACAGCAGTGTGTTTTAATAATTGTGTATCTCTGCCTTGCAGCAACATGTTCCCAGCTAACCTGGTCCAGGCCACATTTCAACAGGTGAGACCTTTGATATCACATACAGCCCTTTCAAACACAAAGGTTTAGCTTTTTTTAGAACTTAAATGCAAGTCCTTTCTGCTTCTGTTTCTATTCCCTGGCAACAGTATCGAACAAGTAGCGAGTACATTGTGAAACCCAAGCCTACAGTAAGTCAGGCCCAATCAGAGTCCACCACACGGCGAGCACTCATCTACGGTATCCAGGATGATAATGGAACGGACATCCAAAACTTCGCCCTTGACCTGACTCCACCACCTGATGTGCTCATACGCACTCGGGAAGGAACAAGTGATGGAATGAATGTCCTGGGAATTGTTATCTTTTCAGCCACCATGGGTATAAACCTCTTATTTATCACCTCATTTTGTTGTGTGCCTTTTGGCCTCAGATGTAGAATTTATCATTGCTAATTAAAAGAAATTAGAGAATTTGGCTGGCGACTTTCTATATTTGGTTATTGTCAACAAATTTCATGTGCAGAGCTAAACCAATAATCAACTCATTCTACTTACAAGTACTGTGTGTGTATCTAAAGTCTGATATACCTTATTCTTCTGTGCAGTAGACCTCTGTTGTTGTCCAAAAACTATTAAAAATGTGTCAGTGAGCCTCACTGTTGCACTGGGTGACATGTTTCTTCATCCCTGAAGACAGTGGTTACTGTAGCTTGTTTGGAAAATGGTTCCAAAGAGTAAAAACAGTGATGTGGTTCCATTTACAGAGCTTCACTAGCTAACTTCTTGACTTTGTACTGAAATTCTTTGAGAAATGTATAATGTAGTACAAAGTCAAGAGGTTGTGATATATAACACAACAAGCTAGCGAAACAGTAAATAGAATCGCAGTGGCGTCTGCCATACAAGGTACCTCTCTCCTGAGGGTTACAATCTTATTGCTGTTGTTACTTTTTGGAATCGTTTCTAAACAAATTATGGTAACCACAGTCTTCATGGACGAAGGAACATGTCACCCACTGCAGCAGTGTGGCTTATTGACATGTTTTTAATGGTAATTAGACAACAATGGAGGTCTATGGCACAGAGGAATATGATAGATCAGAATTTGGATACATGCACATTGTTTTCCATCTTTAGGGGTTACAAACTGAGTTACAAATTGGGTCAAAACTGAGCTTTGCGGTCACACTGTAATTCTTAATCTCTCCTCGAGACTTCAGCTGTCTGTGATGTTTTGGTGAAAGCAGAAACCTGAGAAAGAGTATATCAGCATTGCCATGGTAAACCAAGGCCAGAGAGGACCCTTCTAGACAACAAAGATAGGTGGAGATGTGTAACCAAAATGTGTTGACAATGACCTGAGGCTCAATGCAATGTGACTTAAGATGTCACGGGTAAAGTGCAGTCCTTTGTTTAGAAACTAGTGAACCAATAAGACTAATTTTTCATATTGTAGGCTGATCTGCTTGGGTTAAAGACTAAGACTCAGACTTTCAGAAGACAGAATGGAAAGAGACAGCATCCGAGTTACAACAACTAGGATGTTCGCTGTTTACGATTCTCCCTGATCAAGTATTGTCAATAAACATCTTCAGCCCTCAGACATCAAAGCCTCCTGTGTGCTTCTCTCCACTGAAGTGTTGACCATCGCTCAGAAATAGCCACAATACACAATACTTGTAGGATGAGTTCATTCTTGGTCTGGCTCTGCACATGAGATTTCTGACAATAAGAAAATAACGAAAATCACCAGCCAAATCCTTTAATGCTTTATTTTAAAGATGTGCTTTATATTTTCACAGGTATTATGTTGGGAAGGATGGGGCCAAACGGCAGCGCCTTGGTGAACTTCTGCCAGAGCCTGAATGAGGCTGTCCTTAGAATCGTTGCCATTGTTATATGGTAATGATTTCTGTAAACATACAGTACATATATATATATTTTACTTTTGGAAGCTATGGAAGGGCTTCTCAGTAACAAAGAATCAAGGAATTTTCACATAAAATGGGGGTAAAAACATTGATTGCCACAATGTCATGATATATGGACATTTTCAGTATTTAAAAACAACAACTTTTTACTCTTTTCCGTTTAGAGGTACATGCCGCACTTATAGACATCAGTCAGCTCTAGTTGGCTGACATGACAGATGTAATTACAGTGAAAAATGGCAGCTAGGGATAATGCTAACCCACACTGCACAAATTTTGTTGTACAACTAGTGAGAAGTCACCTGTGTCTGTCCCAGACCCACCATTGGTCAGATTAACAACCTCATTCCAGGTGTTGCATCTGCTGCAGGATGAGTGATGTCCCTTGCTACAGTAGGCTCACATCACATGTGGTTGGGATTCTCTGCCCTACATAGGAAGGACAGTTAGGACCTCCTGGGAGCTCCCATAGTACTGGACAGTCTCTTCGGATCCCTCTCCTTTGTCACTCAGCACTTGAAGAGGCTCGAAGAAAAGAAGGTGCAACTGAGACATTATTTGCCACTTGCCTGTTCTTCGAATCAGAGAGGGGATGAGGTGTGATGCCATGGCGAGAAGGAGAGTGCGCAGGCAGGGTAGAGTGCCTACAGCCTCCACTGCTTCAACACCACCTCGACAGAGTCACCGCAGCACTGGTCCTCCCATGACCGCGGAGTCGCCTATGCTGCAGTGAGAAGTTCAGACAAATCTCTTGGCCCTTTTGATGCCGGCCCCCATGGGCCAAACTTCCATTAATGGAAGGTTTGGCGGTGGTGAGGGCCAAAGCAGAGTATCACAGCTTCCTGGCTGCCACCCCACAGCTGACCATCTGTCCTCTTTCTCTTACAAGGAATGGCATCTCAGCTGTGTGTTATTGGAGTGGATGGACAAAACACTGAGACTGGGTTATTCTCTCCAGTTCTCACATATTTCTCCGTACTTGGGCATCAAGGAGATAAATCCATTCTCCCAAGGGGAAATAGAGTTTCTCTCTGAAGAGATCTAGGACCTGTTATCAAAACAGGCTGTCTTTGTCGTTCCCACTCACAACAGACAGAAGGGGTTTTACACCGCGTACTTCCTGGTTCCCAAGAAGATGGGAGGTTTCAGACCCATTTTGGATCTGCATTCTGAACCAATGCATCACCAGAAAGACGTTCTGCATGCTGACCATCAGGAGATTGCTGGAACTGATTTAACCAAGCGACTGGTTCACCACCATCAATCTGAAAGGTGTATTTTCACATTGAGGCGGCGCCGTAACACAGGAAGTTCCTGTGTTTCGCCTTCCAGGTGATAGCCTACGAGTACAACAGGCTACCATTTGGCTACTCCCTGGCTTCCCACACATTAAACAAGTATGTGGACACGGTGCTGCAACCACTGCGCAACAGTGGCATGAGTGTCTTCTTCCACTTAGATGACCTCATTGTCATGGCCAGGTCCAGAGAATGGGCCATTTTCCACACTGCCAGACTGGTGCTGCACCTTAGTCAGTTAGGCTTTGCCATAAACTGGAAGGATTCCAACGCTGGTCCTCTCCTTTCTACAATACCTGGTGGATAAGGGGCTGTCTCATGCCACTGCTACGTATATGCAGCCATTTCCTCCTGTCACGAGGGGTTTGGCGACGGACTTGTCCTCACCCACCCCCTCATGAAGTGTTTCCTGCAAAGGGTCAGGAGACAACGGGTGGTGAGGCGTGTCTCCACCCCCCAGTGGAAAATGCCAGTGGTGCTCGAGGCTGTATGAGTGATCCCTATGAGCCACTGGAGTGCTCCTCTATAAAGGAGTTGTCAATCAAGACAGCTTTGTGCTTGCGCTGACTTCAACCAAGAGAGTGAACGAGTTGGGTGCCCTCTCGGTTCAAGAAGTATGCTGCTTCGTGGTGACCACAGTAGTGCTACTCTCAGACCAAACCCCTCCTTTGTTCCTAAGAACATAAGGAGCTCGTTTAGGTTGAGAACTATTCAGATAGAGCCATTTTGTCCTCCACCCCACCTCCGAAGTGCCTAGCTAGTTGGCTTTGTGAGTGCATCTCTCAAGCCTACAGGCAGGTGAGTAAGGGCCCCCCACTGTGGTCCGAGTGCATTCCACACATGGCATGGCAGCGTCTATGGCCTGTTTGGTGGGGTGAGTGTCGAGGACATATGTACAGCGGTGTCCTGTTCTACGCCTCTCTTGGACATGAGGGGCTCCTTTTCAAGGTCTGTGCTCACAGGTGCGACTCAGGACTTGTGAAAAGGGTGGTGTGAGTGTCAACTGTGGTTCACCTGACCCCCCCTGGGCAATTATACACCAGCAGTCTCCTGTGATCCAAGATGACTTGGGAAATTGGGTGTGCAGGGTGTTTGGCATACGACCTATGACCCCAGTGAGGTTAGGCCATTTTTTTCAACCAGCTCTTGTCCGCGTTGACTGGACTGGGTTGGGCCCCCTACTGCTCTGCTAATCGGCTGGGTTTACAAAGTAGTAGGCAGACCGCCTGTGGCTGGCTGGGCTCAGTGAGGCAGTCTGATGATATGACACGGCAGGGCGTACATTCATCGGGCTCCGCCTACTGTACCCATAGAGTCTAGTAGAGGGCGGAGCCTGTGTGAGATAGAACGAAGGTTACAAATTCTATAAGCACAGGCAGAGCCTTCTACTGATGGACCCTGCTGCTCCCACGCCGACCGCTGAAGTGGTTTTGGATGGTAAGTGGCAGTGAGACACTGCTAATATAGGGTTCAGGATGCACATAATCGGTAGGCGTGTCCTGATTGGCCAGCTACGTCCAATTGCGTGTGTGTGATTTGAGTGGAGTATTACCCATAGAGTCCAGTAGAGGGCTCCGTCTGTGCTTATGAAGCTAGGATTACAACATTGCAACCTTTGTTCTTTCCTCACCAGTGTATGTGCAAAATCTACCACCTTAATAAAATCCAGGGCTCTGACCAGATTACTGCATGGTAATAGCTATTTGTGTACACAGGGAGGTTTCTTAGAATATTGAACATATTTCAACCCCTTTGTGATTCTATATCCTTGCTTGATAGCGGAAACCCGTCCATAGGTCAACTAATCTCTTTTTTGTATAACTTTTATAAGGCTTCATAGCCACTGTTGCTGACTTCAAGCTCTGGCTTTCCTCATCCTGCCAGGTACTTCCCATTTGGCATCGTGTTCCTGGTGGCTGGTAAGATCCTGGAGATGAGCGATCCGTCAGCCATGGGGAAGAAACTGGGTTTCTATGCCGTCACTGTGGTGTTTGGTCTGGTGCTGCATGGCTTGTTCATTCTGCCTGCCATGTACTTCTTCATCACCAAAAAGAGCCCCATTGTTTACATTCGGGGAATCCTGCAAGCCCTGCTCATCGCCCTGGCAACCTCCTCCAGGTAAAGGAAACTAAGTGAAAAGTAAAATTCAATTCAAATTTCATTTGTATAGTAAAGTAATTGACTTTTTTATTTTCTCATTTTAGAATCAAAATTATATACTATACTATACTATACTATACTAGTTTGAAATAAAAACATCCCTGTGTCCTAATACCGCACATTGTTTCCCTCTCTTTCCTTTTACTGGAACACTACTGTGAAAAGCCTCAAAGGGACGTTGGGAGAGCAGAAAACATCTGGTGTGTGTGGGAAGAGATGGGAATGTAAAGGAGCATTCCACATATTTGATTGGTCTGGCAACTAGCCATATGTGTCTGTGTGTGTGCTCAGTAATGCATGTGTGCATGCACATGTGGCTGATAGTTTAGGATATAGCTCCTCTATATAAACTCACTCATGAATTTAAATGACCATGTCAGTGTTATCGCATGTTTTTGCCTGGTTATATTAGCAGACATCATGTTCACTGTGGTAGATTTAAGACAGGTTTCATATTCAGCCCATATGGAAATGTACGAAAACCAGTGGCTGCCTGGAAGGTAGGAAAGCGACAAACCTAAATCGAATCTAAATCACAACAGTATGCTTAGGAAAATGCTCCTCTACAATGTAAAGTTATGTGATTTGATACACAAAACACTGGTATGGTCCATTAAATTCCCAAGTTTTTCCATGTGAAATCAGTCCTTGTTGTTGGGGCAGACTGGAGAAGGCAGTGTGTATTCAGTTTGTGGTATAATGGTGATGGTGATCACAAGATTTAGTGGTGTCTGGGCCAGGCCAGGGTCAGACTAAGTGCCTGCTGCAGTGACCAGTCATCATCATACATGCATGTGCTTCCTGGGTTCTGATCAGCAGAAAGCATCTGCATCTGAATGTCTTGTTAAACCTTATTGCATCTGTTTGTGCTCTTAGCAGTTCCAGCTGTTTCTTTCACCACAACAAACCATAAAAGATACTACTTGTTCACATGCATGCAGGTGAAATTAGGAGGTGGTTATGTAACAATTTTTTGCCTGACCTTTGAATGTTCTGTGCTCCCTCTTTTTTCTGTTTTCCTCAGCTCTGCCACATTGCCTATAACCTTCAAGTGCCTCTTAGAGAACAACCACATTGACCGCCGCATCATCCGTTTTGTGCTGCCTGTGGGCGCCACCATCAATATGGATGGCACCGCTCTCTATGAG
This sequence comes from Thunnus thynnus, assembly GCF_963924715.1. Classification (NCBI taxonomy): domain Eukaryota; kingdom Metazoa; phylum Chordata; class Actinopteri; order Scombriformes; family Scombridae; genus Thunnus; species Thunnus thynnus. The sequence continues at coordinate 30,430,763 of NC_089524.1, read as the reverse complement.
GCTGTGGCAGCAATATTCATCGCACAAGTTAATAATTATGAGTTGGACTTTGGCCAGATCATCACCATCAGGTCAGTGGACTGTGCAGTATGCCATCTGTGCTTCTAAGCTCATTAATACAGTAAAGATACTGTATCATTGGGATTTGAAAGCAATGATATCAACCACAATAAATCCTCCACACTGAATAGCAGAAATATATTATGGCATGTTTACATCTCTGGTTTTTAAAGTATCTGCTGTAATTTTCCCTGTTTTCTATGCTTTTCTGATCTGATTAGTTGCAAAACAAATTTACTTCAGTGTTTATGTATTGGACACAGTTATATGACCATTGATAAGTAATTTTTGAGTCTTTCTTACACTATGCTGTTCAAAAAAATGGTTATAACTATAACAAGGATGGCTGTTTGACAAGCATGCCCAGCCTCCAATCAGGTGCTGAAGAGACTCAATCAGTAGCAAGGTCCTTTCATCAAGTAGCAGGCCTTTCATCAAGACCTCCAAGAAATCAAAGAAAACATATTGAGAATCATTAATATGCATCTGAACGCACTGTTTAAAAAGATTCAGAGCCTGGGCCTGAAAAGCTTTTCAGAGAAGAAGGACCGAAACCAAGGATTGAATCTCTTGGAGAAGACAGCTTCTGATCAGGCACAACAGTGAATAAAGGTGCTTGACAAGAAGATGCAGAGAATGGCCGATGATACTGATGATCTCAAAAAAGAGGCAGGATGATTGTCTGCATTTGTAAGGTAGCCAGACTCTCTTTAGATGAAAACATCATTTGGGTGCATCAGAATCCAGGAAATGTCACTTTAAAAATGAACACTGCCTGTCACTCTCAATTTGAATGTTTCCCATTACATTGAAGCTTCATGACCAAAATGTCCCCTTAGTATAGTTATCAGTAATTTGAGTGTTGCACATAATACAGTTAAGGCTTCAAGTAGAAGTGTGGTGTATTGAGGAAATATCCAGGATAACATTCATGCACAACTTGCTCTTATTTTTTGGCAGATCGTTTTTGTTAACGCAGTCCCCACCTGGAACAGTTCAGTGTAGCTCTGTGCTTGATGGAATGGGACAGAACCAGAAAAAAGACATGCAGGGAGAGCCTAGTCATTGCTGTATCTAGTATCCCTTTATGACACTACAGCAGACATGATCAAAATACAAAGCTTGGTTTGCATAGCCTGGTTTTTGTGATAGGTGGAACGGTATGGGGAATGTCAAGTATTTATGTTATCATGAGCAGTAAAGCCCCCTGATAATGATACATTTAGAAAAGAATGGTCTAGTTTGTTTGACTGAAAGAAAATGTATTTGTAGCGGCTCCCAGTGACCACACTAAAATTTGAGACAAAAAGCCTATCATAATAGAGCTGGCCTAGCATGGTGAAACATACAAACGATGGCAACTGTGCACACTTTTGGACAGTATCTCCTCAAAAGCATTTATAGTGTTGTGCTGGTTGTGTACAAAAAGTGACAGTTGTGGGAAGAATGATAAAAGAGAGATAAATTCAAATCCTGCCTACTTTCTTCAAATCTAGAAATGATCTTTTGCATTTATTCTTTTTAATGTTTAAAGTTGGGGAAGCAGGTATTTCATACTGACATCAGCCAATACCTTATAATGCACTCTAAGGGCATTTTCAAACCTGCATGGTTTAGTCTGGTTTAATCGCTATCCCCCTTGGTATGATTCATTTGAGCAGATCTGAACACAGCATTTGTACTCGGGTGCAGACCAAAACAACTTCACCAAGGCTTGGTCCAGTCACAAACAGATTCTGGAGCAGTTTGTTTGTGGTGGGAACATGATCCAACCACATCCAACTCATCCACTGATTCAGACCAAAGCAAACCAACAATAATTTAAAAAATGCCCTAAAAGACTACTTCTCTGCTGGTGCTGAAGGCCTGGGAGTGACCTACTGGGAGAGAGAATTAGAAGTAGAGATTACAAAAAACAGATGTGCACAGAAAATAATCTGCAATCAGACAAAAGCATTACAACTTGCAAGCAATACAAGATAAAGTGACCTTACCTCCTGATCATCTTTCAAAATTAAAAGCAGGCTCTGTTGTGCTTTAAGTGTGAGGCAAATGCTTCTTGTGTTTCTTGTGTCCCTATTACAAAAAATATTTCATAGCTATCCTGTACAGTGTGAATGAACTTTTTGAAAGATCAGGGGAATTAATCATGAACTCAGTCCAGTGTATCTTCTCCTATATCTTCCTAGTAGATGTATCACGGATGCACATAATAAAAACTTATTGATGTTTAAAGACTGAGGAAAAGCACACTACCACAGTGAATTTCCAATGAGGCTTCCGCAATGTCTGGCTGGCATAAATACTAATGGGGAATATTCTGTTCGTGACATGCCTACTGCATTAAAGATCAGATCTTTATTAGAAGATTTAACATATGGAATTCTTTTCTGAAATATTTGAATGTAAACGTGTCTGCTGTATTAAGTAATAAGACCTTCTTTTTATACAATTTTGTTTGACTTGAATGTTGCTGCTAACATGTACTCATATCCTTGTGTTTTTAACCTTTTTGGTAAACTTACAAATTCTAATATTCAATATCTCAAAAAAAATTATGTATTAAGAAAACGGCCCATGATCATCGGGGCAAAGTCATGAAGTCTTCACCGATTAAGACGATCAACCACATCACCATTTTACCCTCCAAAAAGGAGAAGTTTTCATGTTTTGTCCCCTGTATGTTTTCCATATAATTCCATATAGCAACGGTAGATTGAAAGTATCTGCTTATCTCTCACTGAAAAGAGCCACATGACCTTGATAAACCACAATATTCCAGTCACGCCACTGCTGGACCTCTGACCCCAACCCCCCCGTCCCCATCTCTCACCATCATGCTGTAGTGGTAGGATCATCATCCTCAACCTCTGGATCTGCATGAGATATCAGATGTCCACTAGCATGTAGTTCACTCTCTACACAGTCTTTAGAATTATGCACCATTGTAACATTCAAGAAGATGCTTCTTATCAGTTTGTAGATGGACAGTTGCTATGGAGACATTATTAATTTATTCTCTTAATTACATAGGTGAACAAATCAATAATGCCAGCCTTATCTTTAGATTCAACCCCATAAACTAATTTGGAGAATAAGATAATTTATTAATTGAATCTAGAGTGCACAAGCTTAACTTTTCCTTCAAATTCTTTTGATCAGTAATTGCTGCAAGCATTTGTCAAAACAACCTACCTGCTGTCTGCTGCTGCTCATAGGGGAAGTAGGGTAGCGCAATAAAAGACTGGCTCAGTCTGTAAGAATGCCAAGACTAAAGGAGGGCTGAATTATGTTTGACACAATTGAGAATCCCCAGCAGATAACATACAACACCACAAAAAAACAAGGTCAAACAGCCAAGTGAAGTAAAAGTAAGAAAAACAAATTTTTCAGTGGAGGGGGACTTAAAGGTTTGGGAAACATTGTGGTTACGGTTAACTAAACGAATTGCAGGTCTGGGATGAGATATGATACTTGGATAAAACTCTCCTGTATAAAAATAAGATGTGCTACATTCTAGTCCAACCCTGACCTTTACACCCTTACTTTCTGCCTTGTTACATAAAGGGTACATTATGTCAACAGTATGAAGATTCTCAGTCATCAAGGCCATGGTATACCCACAAGAACTGAGTCAAGGGCAACTGCATTGGTTTTTGATTCTTGAAGATGTTTCAACTGTCATCCAAAAGGTATCTTTAGTTTTCAAGAATCTAAAACCAGTCCACTTACAATTGACTCAGCTCCTCTGTCATGGCTTGAGGGGTGGCAGTGTTTGTCTGGTGTTGGTCAGTGCACCAATTTGGTCCAGACTGAAATATCTCAACATCTGCTGAATGGATTGCCATGAAATTTTGTATGGAAATTCATCGTTCCCAAATAGTGTATCCCACTAAGGTTGGTGATATCCTGACTTTTCCTCTTGCGCCACCATGATGTTAACCTTTGTAGTTTTTAGGGAAATGTCTCAACAACTATTGCAAGGATTGCCATGAAATTTGATGCAAGCATTCATGTCTCCCTCAGGACAAATTGCTATAACTTTGGTCATCCCCTGACATTTAGTTTAGCACCATCAGCAGTACTCTGTGTTTAGTGCTAAGTAGCCAATGTTAGCATGCTAACATGTTGAACTAAGATGATAAGAGTGGTAAACATTATACCTGATAAACATCAACATGTTAGCACTGTTACTGTGAGCATGTTAGCATGCTAATTTTAGCATTTAGCACAAAGCACCCCTGTGCCTGGAGACAGCCTTACAGAGCCACTAGCATGGCTACAGAATCTTAGTCTTGCTTATATGAGCACTGTGGCCAAAGTCAGAAATTTCAAATTCTACACACTAGTAAAGTATTTGTATATTCATCAGGGCAAATTCCTATTTAAAAAACTAAATACCAACGTCAACAGTAAATTTCATGTAAAGAAATAAGTTAGTGCCACAAGAGAGAGGATGGACAAAGAATTAGAAAAGAAAAGGGAGTGGAGATAAAGGTATTGAAAATAACAAGGACTAAAAATAGCACATCCTTGTGACCTTTGAGCGTGTATTGGCCTCCAATGTCTTGTATGTGTTCATGTCAACAGCAACAGTGACCACAACAGCTTTTCTCTGTAATCACATCATATTTCCAAATCTCCACCAGCATCACAGCCACTGCAGCCAGTATTGGTGCAGCAGGGATACCACAAGCTGGACTGGTAACCATGGTGATAGTGCTAACATCTGTGGGGTTGCCAACCGATGACATCACTCTCATCATTGCAGTAGATTGGGCATTGTAAGTAGTATATGTGCTCACTTCCATCTTTTTTGTGTGACAAATCCAAACTAATCATCCCAGAGCAAAAACACACAAGCCCCATCTTCTTCATCTTATTTTAGGCCAGAATGTCCAGGGATGTTTCATCTTTAAATTCATTCATATCCTCTCTTATATATCTTCTTCCTGTACAGAGACAGATTCCGAACCATGGTGAATGTAATGGGTGATGCTTTGGCCACAGGCATCATGGCACACATCTGCAGGAAAGACTTCATGAAAGAGGGAGATGGGGTGAGTTTTAACTGTGGCTTTAGCCCTAACACATTTCTTTTCTCTGCAGAAAGCAACAAAACTACATGCAAGACACAATTACACAAAGACCTTATTTTGTCACAGTTCAAAAGCTATCAAGTACTGGTTCTTAATGATCAAGCTGTTACAATCAAATGTTGGTCCCCCAGGGTGCTGCCAATACTACTTCCTGAAGCTGAAAACCCCATGATGTCATTGCCTTTTCTGTTTCTTTAAATGTCAAAGCTTTTGCTCAACACACCAAAACAGCAGATTAGTGAGGCATTTAGGAGGGAAGGATGCATTTGTGTGTAACTGCTGTAATTGGAAAGTCTCTTGATGTAACATCCTTCTTAATTCCTTGTTTCCTTCCTGGCATGATATCCTTCCCTTAATCTTCATTTTGAATCATCATCTTCTTATAATTCCCTTTTCTCCTTCCCTTGCTGTGGCCCTTTTGGCCCCCAGGTGCCTTTGATCTGCGAGACCAAACCCGCGATGAACACCCCACCTCTGATGAACTGTCACAACAACAACGGCAACTACCGACCCCCTTCCTCAGGGGCCAAACACAAGCTTGTCCCTCCTGATGTGGCACGACTCATGCAGCTAGAAGAGGGCGTCCGGCCATCATCAGAGAGGAAACAGCCTCCGATCCCTCCGAGGCACCTGAAGAAGAGTAAAGAACAGTGTGCCATTGACATGAATGGCCTTGAGACCAATGTATAGCCTCCTCCTGGAGTTTAACGTCAGGGTTGTCTGCATGGTTGCACTGATGAGGACCTCTGAGCAAAGGACACCTCTACAGGTGGTAGGACAGCATGCCGAAGCTCCTCTGCAAGTCTCAACTTATTTTGGAGTCAAAACGCATGTGATATTGTCGTGAATAAAAAGAGGAGGCATTTTAATGTGAAGCTGTTGGTATATGAACTGTAAGAGTGGACAAGAGTCACACTGACAGTGGAATTTATGACACCAAAAGGACAACCATAAGATTTTACTCATAAAACACTTGTCCTTGTTCTGGACCTGCACAGTGAGCTTGCACCTGAACACCCAGACTCTGAATACAGGTGTGAGAACTTGCACTCACACCTGATTAACTGATTTCTATTTGATATTGACATTTTATATGATTTCTTAAATTTGTTTTGTCCGTGTGCAACATGTTAATAAAACAAGTGTTTATTATATTTTATACTACTGCAAGCAGCAAGTGGTTTGTCATAAAAAAAAGAAAAGACAGGATTGCAGGACAGTTCAATAATCAGGAGGCAAAGTGAAATGCCCACATTGTTTAATTTTGCCTTAACATTGCTGGTGGTGCTAGGCTAACAGCGATAACAGGGAAGAGAGGACTGAAGAAGAAGATCAGAAACTTCACTTTCCCTTGTGATCATAACTTCAATACATGGGCAAAATAGAGATTTGAATGGTGTCAAGTATTTGAACCGCCTCAGGAGCACTTGTTTTAAACTTTCCTGGCACTTGAACAGCCTGAAAACTACCCATGGTATTTTAACATAAACCAAAAGGTTCTTGTTTGTTGGTTGAGTATTTTTGTTTTGTTTTGTTTTTTGCTACTATATGGAAAATATCAAACAAGAGATCAAAATATTTTAATATCTACAACACATGAGCTTGATTTGGAGCCTTTGGATTTCTACTGTATCAGTTATTTTTACCATTTATGCATTGATGCAATACAGTTTAAGGACAGGTTTGGCTCTTTTTGGATCTATGTTTAAACAATACTCGTGTGGCAATACGTACATTGAAAGAGTTATTTGCTGTAATCATTCCTCCTTTTCATGATGGCCCAGAAATGATTGTACTAGAATTCTGCATGGGCCTAAAACTGAGGTCCGAAACTGGCCCATACCCGAGTCTTTCCTACCTGACCTGATTGGACCCGTAGAATTTGAGAATAGTTATAATCCAGAACAGAACTTTGTAAGGGCAATTGCAATGATCTTGAGTTGAAGTTTGGAGGTTTTTATCTCTTGTCACAACAAGGTCATAATGTCCCCACAATGCAACAGCTTTCCTCGAATCATTGGGGATTTTACGAAGCTCCCCTTTTGCTTTATTTCATCCATTACTGACCTCCAGCTCACCAGGCTAATGCTAATGCTTTGGTGACACTCTGTTTATCTTTCCACCTCCCAGAGGGCATTGCGTATCTGCTTGTAACACATGACACACATTGATGCAGACGATTGGCAGAAAGTCAATGAGAGAAAGGGCGAGAGATTATTAAATGACAATTGAAAATACTCTAAAATGGACGCAGAACTCTACATTGCGCCTTAGCATCACTCCAAAGTCACAGATGGCAGACATTCTTTGTTACACATAATTACTGTTAGTTTTCTAGTATAGACATTAGCTCTTGCTCACTAACAACACGCTCCAACTCTTGTGAAGTGTGTTTGTGTGTGTCTGTTTGTGAGTCACATCTCAAACTTGGGCTGACATGAAAACTTGTTTGGAACTCCATCTGTTTATCTTATTTTCCTCCAGATGCTCTCTCTTTTGTTCTTTAAAGACAGTCAATTGGGAAACACCATCTTGAATTAGATAACTTGCACAACTGAAGCCTCATACAGTATTAGCTTAGGTTGAACTGAGAGCAGTTTTGGGCAGAATGAGAACTATGAGTTTCGTACCCTCTTTGTTCAGACAGAGCAAAGCAAATTTTCACTTCAGGTCATCCTTGTGAATTTGACTGCTGAACTGTTTATGTTTATTCACCCCAAAACAGCCAATGTACCAACCTTAAAGACGTTAGCTGTAGCTAGCTATCAAGGTACACACCAACCGTGCGCGCATGTGTGTGTGACAGCTCTGGCTTGGACTTATCTCAGAACTAACCAGGCACTTCAGTACTTTCTGTTATTTCCCTTCAGTCTGTCTCCTTTTTCTTTAGTCTCTGTACATTTATGAAATATACTAATTAAAGGAGACATATGATTTTTGATGATTTTCTGTTATTTATATTCTGTTATGACAACAGATGTTAAACATGGTTAAAGTTCCAAAACTTGAGGTGAACTGATGTGAAAATGCTCCCTGCAAGTCAAAAGCCAGGGCTTCAGCCTGCTCTGAACTTCTAGTTTGCAACAGTTTTTTCTACCCTGCGGACGTCGGCCCATAAGGTAAACGGCTGTCCATTCCATAGCCTTTGTTGCTAAGGTTGTTGCTAAGGTTTTTCCATGTGTTGTTTGCATTATTCACTCTCATATTTCGGATTGGACTATGGCTCGAACATGTATGGATGTATTTGAAAAGTTGACATTTCAAGTAAAGAGTGAGAAAAGTTGTGAAATCCAACTGTTAATTTCCTGGTTTGTTGACATAGCCCCCGCAGCCGGCAGATGTCTGCCAAGGGCCATAACATGCGAAATGTGCATAATATGTTCCCTTTGAGCTCTGAGAGAAATATGCTTAAGTCTTGCATGGAATTTATCATGCTGCATCTAAAATATGCCTTCTGTCTGAACACACAGTGAAGTTACATTTAAGTTGCATTAAGCAGGGACTGCTTTATGGACATGATTAGGACAAATGATTACAGCCACCGATAACTCTCTCAATTATGTGGCATGTAAGCATTGTTTTAAGATGTCAGATGTGCAAGTCCTTTGCGTTGCATTTAACTTTTTCACTTTTGTTACTATGTCAGATACTATATTTCATGTATTTCATCCTTTCATTAATCACATTTTGTCAGCTCTGTGCACATTAACTGCCAGAGATTTTTTCTTCTCACTGAACAAATAATTTTTTTCTCATGGGTAGATAACAGATTGTATTCTGAGATGTACCTTTTTTTTTTTTTTTACAGTATCTTGCTCATATTTATGATATTGGACAGAATATACACACTTGCAACATACTGGAGACAAATGAGCTCTGAAATGAGCAGTGGCACTGCCCTGTGTGGAATAATCTGCTGGATTATTCATCAAATGTTCTGGTGAATGTTAGAAAACGCACAGTCTTTTTCAGCCTTTTCAAATAATTTATTGCTGTGTTTGATGACTGTATATGTGACAATACAATACTGCTGTATGTGAAAGTGACACTGTATTCATAGTAATATAGTGAGTGTAATAGGATGAGTATTTTCAATGTCATATAAAAATATTTGCTATCTTTTTTTATAAAACAAGAATGGGCTGAAATAGCAGCAGCAGCAGGATTGAAGCTCTGAATATGTTGAAATTGCTTTTAAGTTTGGAATATTTCATTCACAAGCACATGTCAAAAGAATAACATAAAAATAATGATATCCACATTCATCCACATTGTAGGTAAATCACTGCTTTCAAAGATTATTGCTGTCATTCCAACAACTCACTGGCTGCATGTTCACTCATTTCACTTTTTAATACCTTGTAAAAGATTTGAGAGTGGTGCTGAAACATTCCTTTCAATCAGTCAACTGAAAGAAAAGTAATGGAAGATCTTTTTGATCATCAACTAATCATTTGAATAATTTATCAAATAACATTACTTAACTGGCTTTAGTTACAATCCTTTAAACTTTTAGTCCTGGTTGATATGATCACAGCTGTAGTTAGTTCCATTTAAAATGACTGTTTTGCTCTGTATAATTTGAGAGTTTGGGATTGTAATTTGAAAAAAATCACTTTGGGCTTTTATAACTTTTGAGGGATGTTTGTCATTTTTGACATTTTATATATAATTTATTACTTATATTAGTCATTTTTTATTACCTGAAAAAATAAGTGATACATTAATCACTGCTGAAAATAATAATTAGTTGCAGCCCATTTGAGACTAAAATTCCAGTTTATTATAATTTGGAGCTTATTTGCATAGGTTTGGCCATCGTTTCTATCAGTCATAATAACTTTGTACTCACTGAAGTTATTGTTGAGATGTGGGAACACAACAACATCACTACAACAAAGTTCAACAATGAAAGAAACTCAATCATTCAGGCAATCAGACAGGTTGTAAAAAGCCCAACAGTTTCACCAGGTTATCTAGCACTAATTCAGTCTCAATATGGAGCTACATAATGTACACAAATTTGAGCACACCCAATATGATGGAAATGATCTTTAATTTCACAGGAAAACTGCGTGCACAGCCACAAGAAAGGCCAAAGTTAAATCAGAAAATCTGCCCTAAAACTGAGATGGATGTGTGAGACGTACACATTTCTTGCCTCATCAGTTTGTGTTGTAGAGATGTCGCTGCGTTCCCAGATCTCAGGAATAACTTTGGTGCATGCATTAATATCATAACTGATCTGAACTGATGGCCAGACCAACAAAAAATGCTTTTGTTGGTTTCAGTGGGAGTCAGATTGCTTCTTTTGTTACCCTTGGTGTTACAAACACAAATTCTTTCACAGTATTTCTAGTAAAATCACTTATTTAAGGCAGGTGGACAAGGCAGTGATTAACAAAATGACATAAAGCAGAGAAAGACACACACAGTGTGAACATCTGTCCTTTTTCACTCTGCTTAAATTTTTGGCATTAATTCTGAAACATTTACATGGGAAAATTCACAGTGAGTTATGTGAATGTATTTTATAGAATAAAGCAGAAAAACACCATTTAGATGATGGACATTACATGTCAACAGTCATAAACAAATATTAAAGCTCAGATATAAAGATATGCAATTCTAACCAGCCCACAAAAAGGAAACTAAAGTAACTTCATCTGGTATCCTGCACCAGAAATATGTGACTCTGCCACTGACAGCACAATAATGGACCTGGGAAATGACATTCACAGGTTCATTCCCATTTAAAAGCCCTTGCTGTCCTTGACACAGTGCAGTCCAATGTCAGTTCAACTGAGTGTGTCTTATGTTTCCTGCTCCTCCTCCATCATCTTGTCACCATCCATGTCGTCTCTTTTAAAGGAGAGTTCACTGTTTTCTGTAGCGATGTCCAGGATTTTGGACAGGTATGCCAAAGTACTCTCGTCCACAGAGTCCAAAGACACGCGGTTAAACCTTGAACAGTAAAAAAAAAGACACACAGGTTTGTGAGGTGTATTTTTCTCACTTAACAGTTGATCAAAATAGTCTTTAGATTGCTGAGCTTTCAGAGACTAAAAGCAAAAGCCCCAACGTGCAGAAGAGATGGTTAACAGACAGCAGGTGACATTTACAAACCACATCTGTCAGGAGGAGGATCTGACAGCTTCTCTCTGCTCAGGGATAAGCCTAGTGGGTCCCATCTGTTGAGTTCGTATGTGCACACTGAATTGCACCCACGCTAATGTCTAACGACTCTATTGACTTGATCAAACACACAGTCACAGGTGTTTTACTCGAATCAAAGCACTTCCGAAACACCTGGAATTAACTGCATCTACTCTAATCTATCAATAAAAAATGCTTGCATATTGTTGCCCATAAACTTTAACTAGCCAGCATGTAATACACATGAACATGCAATTAGTAATGAACACACATAAATCCTCCCTTCACTTCCCCCACTGATGCAAGCATTCCAGCAGCTCTAAATTGGCTCAGGCCAAAGGCTCCCAGCTGTAGGGGGAATTTGGTTGAGAAAAAAAAGAAATGTGGCAGCAGCTGATATGAACAACATGAAGAGCATAACAGCTTGGAAGGGGTTAAAGCCCGTAAACACAAGCCATAAAGCAGCTAGGTTGAGGTCAGACTGACAACCAAACAGAACAAAAGCCTTCAAAGCGCTCGTCCGAAACCTCTTCACTCTGCTTTCTGACCGCTGCTTTCAGCTGTGGTGCTTGTGGGTATAAGCCTGCACTATGTGGAATAAAGCAAAGTGGAAAATTTGCTGAATGCACATAAATTAGAGGAGATTGAGAGATTAGATACCACATTGCAGTACTCTGCAAAATGAAGCTCAGTCATAAATTTGGTTGATTAGTAGCAGACCAGGACTTTATAACTTTATCAAAAAGTGAACTTTTATGAGATATTGACCAGTAATGAAACTCAAACTATAGTTTGAAAGGTTGAAAGTAAGTTGAAAGTCTAAACAATGGCGTGACAAGTTAAAAGTATGGTTTGAAAGTTTAAAACTAACATTTGAGCATCTGTAATTTTAGGTTTCCCTGTTTCCAACCTTTGTGCTAAGCTAAGGTAAGCAGTTGTTAGCTGTAGCTTCATATTTACTGTGCAGACAATCTTCTCATCTAACTCTTCACTATGCTAACATACTCAAGACACTTCTTTTAGAGATTCTGAGTTTTATGAACTGTGAAAGTGATTTTTTTTTTCTCAAACACTTTCACAAGAATAAAAAGGAAAGAAATCTTTTCACTGTGCCTAAATTCACTCTGAGCTGATTGTAAAAATATTTTTAAAAAAAGGGGGAAGAGCACTGGTGTACGAGTGCAGCTGATCCTTGGAGACTAGCAGAGCAGTGTAAACAATACCAACTCACCAGATTTCCACAAAGCCTCAAGGGCTGTGAAGAGTGTCAGGTTAAAGTTTATCCTCTTTAACATGTGTTGTGCAGCTACTTTGAAGAGAAACGGTTAATGCAGACAATCGTGGAGGATGAATTGAGTGTTGATGGGTTTAACACCTGTTCACTTCTTTTTTGGAAAGAAAATCGAGAATCTTACAACTACAGTAGCCTACTAGTAACATGAGTGAGACTAATAACTACAATCTTCATTCAAAACTTGTTTGTGAGTGTCTGTGTCGCTCACCGGAGGAAGATGCCTTTGATGTTCGGAGTGCCTTCAAACGCTGAAGCAGAGATACTGGAGATGCGGTTACTTTGCAAGTAAAGGTACTCCAGAGACTCAGGCAGGTCAGAGGGGATGTGTGACAGCTGGTTGCCAGACAGGTCTAGCGTCTAAAATTACAAGATGAATAATGAAATAAGTATGTTTTGTTATGTCTATTGGACTTAGAAGAATTATACCAAAGCCTGGTTTGTGTGTGCAGCTAATAACCCTTTTCCACTGCAGGAACTTAACTAATCAAAAAGGGATCTCACAGGATCTGCTTTTGTTTCTACTGTTATACACTCACTTTGGGGTCAAGTTCCTGGCACTAAATTTTGGTGCTGCTCAGGAAGTGATACAAAATGAAAGTTCCAGGCACCTTCGGGGGCTGTCAGCAGTGAAGTCAATCATGATTGGGTAAGCAGATGTGTTGTCACACCACAATAATGACAACGAATAAGCACATTATCCAGTGTCTGGCCAAAATGGAGATACAACAAAAAATTTGATGCACGCAATGGTGCAAACCAAAAAACGACAAAGGAGTTTGATAGGCTGGACATCATTTTGGGCCACCAAGTGGCTTGGGCCAGGGCCAGCAGTTCTCTGGATTCTCTGCCACTTTCATAAATTATGTTCACGTAAATGTGAAAAAAAAGTATAAAATCTTCAACAATATCGGCACCACTGCTTTTACTGTTGTCTGTCCCAGAACCACTTCCTTGCACTTGCATGAAAATGATCGGTCTCACCTTTGCCCTTTTAATGGCGTATATCTGAAATGGCTCACTTTGTAAAATACAGTGGAAGAGAATGGAAGAACCTCATACTAAAGCCTCCCATGGTTTTTAAAAGCTACTGGAAGCCCCAGGTTACAGGTTGTTAGGTTCCTGAAGTGGAAAAACGTCTTGCACTAGTATCTGATGTGTCTCCCTCAGCCACTTACAGTGAGCGCACTTAGCTCCATCCAGGCTCCCTGGTAGATTGAGTTTAGTTTCAGATGGTTATCACTTAGGATGAGCTTTTGGAGATTCTCCATGCCTGTCAGTGCCCTGTCTGGTATGGAGGTCAGCTGGTTGTTCTTGATTTCGAGCACCTGTAGGCTGCGAGGAAGACCCAGGGGCATCGAATGAAGGCCGTTCCCTGACAGGTCTAGGGTTTGCAACAAACGCAGCTTCCTGAATGCCTCACGGTGCACTTTGGGGCTGGTCAGCTGGTTGTAGCTGAGGTTGAGCTCTGTCAGTGTGTACAGCAGGTTAAGGTCATTGCGGCCAATTTCAGCAATGGAGTTGTGGAGCAGCATTAGAGTCTTAGCCCGCCGAGGCAGACCCCTGGGAACCCTCTCCAGCAAGTTGTTGTACATGTGGAGAGTGTGTAGTTTCTTCAAGCCCTAGTGAGAATGCAAATTAAAGATTCAATTGGTGATCAATTATTACGCAGCAGGTGAAAATGTTAAATATGTAAGATGCTCACATAAAAGCAGTTGAGCATCACCTCTTCTAGCCTGTTCTTACAATTGAAAATATTAAAATGAATGTATATTTTTACATGGGTCGGGTCTCTTGGGAAAACAATAAAAAGAATATGACATGAAAAAGAAATGTACATGGAAAGCAGCTGGGTGGATGGAACGTGCGCGGAGCTTGTTATTGTGGAGGATCAGGTACTCAAGGTTTCGGACAGAAGTAAGAGCGTCTCCAGGGATGCTGCGGATGGAGTTCTTCTCCAGGTGTAGCAGCACTAGATTGCGAGGCAGACCCTTGGGGACAACGCTCAGGTTGTTATTTGACAAGTCCAGACACTCCAGGCTGCTCAGTTGGCTGCCAGGAGACAGAAAGAGAAGTTCATCGAATCAGTTCTGTGCTCTTGTAATGTGTGCTTTCTTGCTGCTGCTGCAACACGAGACATCAGATAGTCTTTGTCAAGTGGATGGTCTCGTCTTGTACTCACTTGAAAACACTTAAATGCATGTATAATTGAAGTTTTACTTTCTTTTTTTTTTTTTTACACTCAGCAAAAGCATTAAAATGGCAGAATATGTAAGTGCCTGGGGGTTTTGTGAGTGAGGATTTTTGTTCACCTGAAAGTCTCGTTGTCCATGCCCTCATTGCTGAGGAGGTTGCTCTGTAGATACAGCTCTCTGAGGTTTCGCAACTTGTCAAAAGCCCCTGCTGGGATTTTCTCCAGCTTGTTATTCTGTAACAGCAGGAAAAATCCTTATATGTTATCATTACCATATTCATGAATATTCTAAATGCAAATGTATGCAGCAAGGTGCTCTAATGTATTAAAGGGACCTTCAAATGAAGACGGTAAAGGCTGGCAGGCAGGTTCTTGGGTACAACACGCAGGAAGTTGCTGGACATGGTGAGAATCTCCAGGGAGATGGAACCATTGAACATGTCATCAGGAAGTCCCACATCAGTTAGCTTGTTGTTGTGGAGATACACAGACCTGGGGGCCACAAGCAAGGGGCATTGCAGTGTGTAAATGGGCATACTGTATCTCCAGAAACAAAGGGGAAATTTGCACAAAAACACACATTTGTACCTCAGTTTTGGTTTTTGGCCAAATGTGTATGGATAGATCCTTGCAAGCTGATTAGCAGCAAAGTCAGCACTAACCAAAGAGGGTGGTAGGACCTTTGGCGCTGAGGCGAGCTGCAAATACAAGAAAAGAAGCATGACAGAACTTTATTACAAAGATTTGATTTCATTGATGTAGGGAGAATGTGATTTTTTAGACTGTCCTCGCCAGAAATTGGACAGCATTAAAATGATCTATGTTTAAGTTTACCCAGCAAGCAACTTAGTGCGGATGTGCAAAGACTGAATGTTCTCTCTCAGAAGCAAAGGGATAGCAATTTCAGTCAGTCAGACCACCACTTTGGTCCAGAGTGAATTATTATGACAAATATTAGATTGTTTGACATGAATTTTGCACAGATATTCATGGTCCCCAGAGGATGAATTATAATAAATTTGGTGATCCCCTGACTTTTCAATAGTGCCACCATGAAGTTGATTTTGATTTTTGGTTTTGTATGAAATATCTAGACAACTGTCAAATGGAGTACCATTCAAATCATGGTGGCCAGAGGATGAAGCCTAATGACATCACTGAACCTTTGATTTTTCATCTAATGCCACCAGCAGGTCAAAGTTTTAATAATATTGGTGAGCTCCTAAATTTTCCTCTAGTACTGACCACTACTTGACATTAATGGTCCAGAATGAAATGTCTTCACACCTATATGAACTGCCATGAAAGTTGGCACAGATATTTGTGTCCCCCTCAGGATGAACTGAAATAACTTTGATGATCCATTAACTTTTTATCTCGAGCGATCATCAGGTCAAAATTAATTTGCCCAATACTTTGGTTTATGACCAGATACCTGCAAAACTAAAGACATTTCTATCAGCCTCAGTTCTTTGTGTTAAGTGATAACCAGCAAATATTATAATGCTAACATGCTAAGATGGTGACTATGGTAAACATTATACCTGGTAATATCAACATGTTAATATAGTCATTGTGAGCATGTTGCAATGCTAATCTTAGCATTTAGCTCAAAGCACTGCTGCTGCTAACATGACTTTTGGGTTTTAGTCTTGTTTTCAACCATGCACGATCACAAACTCTCCCTTATCTCAACCAAGTAGTTTTAGTTGGCCAAATTTAACCAAGCCTTAACCATAGAGGTGGCAGAACAGATTTGCCATTTTGTCATTTAGGCATTAGGACCAAAGAAGCGGGCACGGCTTCATTTGCTACAGAGCAGAAGTGCTGTATGTGTACCCCTTCATGTAGAAGCAAGGTTTCCCTCACTTTAGTCACTCCTGCCAGGACTAGCGCTACATTGTACAAAACCGCAGAGAATATAGAGATCCGAGAAGCACTGGTGAGATTAGATGTTCATTTAGAGCTCTCTCCTTTATAACATGGTTTATGGATTAAAGCAGCATGGGTGTCTTTGAGGCTTAGCGAGCACTTAAAAATCCCCTATTCTTCCTGTATCCCGTTTGCCTATTCATCCCTGTGAAGGCACAAACAAATCTGTCCATCCTTTCTCTCTTGCTCTGTGTCCAAAAGGGTCACTAACATTTTAGCTCTGACCAGCTGGCACAGCCGTACTGGAAGTGATTACAAGCATAAGCTCACAAACAGTGTGTAAGAGGAGACTGCCACCTCTCTCTGCCAGCTGGCACTGTGTCAATGTATCTGAGTAGTATAGAATAAAATAAAATAGAATAAAATAATTTAGAGATGAAAATGTAAAAGATAACATTTCTTTTGAATCATGTAAGCAGAGTTGAGGTCAGAAGAGAGAACAAACATTTGAGAGTCTGCTGTATGACTCACCTTGTTATTTGCCAAGTATAAATAAGCCAGCTGTTCGAGCATCTCAAAACCTTCATCTTCAAGGCCTGTTAAGTGAAAAACATACTGAATTGCAAGTCAGAATACTAACAACAAAAGCCAAAAACTGCTATATGTAGTTTTTATCAATGTTACACATGAAAATAATCTGGTATTCTGAATCTATGGCTCAAGGTTTCTTTGTTGTAGAACTGCACAGCATATAAAAAAGGTTTTATGAAGCACTGTGTAGCTGTGGAATGCCAACCTACTGGAGTGATATTATCTCAGTTAATCATATTATTTATAGGCTAATGGGCACTTCAATCTTCAATCAACCCATACTCCTTCTGTAAAGGTGAAAATTACGCATCCCTTGGCTAATTTGAATTATCTTCCAACTGTTTTCTTCACTTCAGTACAAATCTAGTTTGACGATTCACGATTCGGAACGGAGAAGAAATAAACATTAAAATTTTAGTATTTTTTTAAAGGCCACACAAATGTCTCTGAACAGCCCCCATGAACATTTGCCTACATGCAGCCAGTAGAGGCATGTTTCAGCTTTACAGCTAAGGCTTCACTAACCATAGTTCAGACTCAGAGATTCAGGCAAATGTGGGAATCAAAGAAAGCATTTTTCTACCTCTTAAGACATTAGTGAGGAACAAAACATTAACCAGAACTAGAACCATGGCAGGCTCAGAAATCAACCCATATATTGAACAAGAGGAGGCTGAAAAAAGAGGTTTTAGCTGATGAACAGTCAGCTGGACTAGAGCAAGGATTGACAAATTGGACACCTAAGACTGTTCCCAAGAGCAAAAAAATTAGGAAAATGTAAGTGTTAATATTGTTTGACAAGAAAGTTTTTTTCATACATACACTGTAGCTAGATACACTATCTAACTCTTTTCCCATGGGGATTGTGGCCTTATCTTGGTCTGTTAGAGATTCTATTACATAAAATGCTTGATACACTGTGATTTGGGAAACTGCAGTTAGAGATTTAGCAACAAAAACACAAGCAGTTGTCACAGCTGGCCAAGAGGACAATAATCCACTGAGCTATCCGTTCATCTTGGCAGCACCATTAGCCAGAATGGTAAAGACGAACTGGCATACCACACCACTAACAGAAACAATAAAGGAAACAATAATTGTGTCTGTCTGCACAATTAAAGGCTGTGAATTAAGCAGTGTGCTTCAGTCTCCTTTCTTCTCTGGAAGAAACAATAAAGGCTTAGCCAGTGGGTGCAAAAAGTTGTTCCCAGCAGGTTTGATGTGTGCCATTTGATGTTTATTTTGGATTCTGTTTTGAATGGTAATACATAACCATGACTGTGGCTTAAAACCGATGTCTTTAAACATGCAATATGTAATTTCTGCTACTGGGGGTCTCTCAATCAAAACAATAACAAAAGACGGAGTTTGTGAAGTAGCGTCATGGGAGTTGTTCATTGTTAAACAACCAGCTTCTCTTACTTCAGTGTTCATTGTTCAGGATATTTTAAACGGGAGACAAATTATTCGGCAGAGGTCTCCTCCCCTCCAAAACAAACAGACTGGTGATTAAAACAGGTAAAAACACTGAATAAAGCAGTTTCACCCAAAAAATCAATGTTTCTCCGATGCGGTTTGGCAGGCACAGGACATCCAGGAGGGGCTGCTGGCTGAGCTGCTGCTAACATTTGCTCAGCTTGTTTCTCTGATAATTTAAGATCCAGACATCCGATGACTAACTAAAACTTGCCCATCCTGTGAAAATTGATTCAGTTGTCCCTGTAGATTGTCCTCCATTCCCTGGACCTAACTACTGACTGAGAGCAAACACTGGGTGCTGGGAAGAGTTAAACTGGAAACTGCATTTCCGCTGCCACATTTGGATGTACTTGAAAAAATTTTGCTTCCATAAATACAAGTAATAAATAACCATAAAACACCCCGGCAGCAGAATAGCCACTGATCCAACTAACATTGCTCCAAACTGACCCAAAGGTTCAAGGCTCTGACAGAACCAGTCAACAAAGACCCACAGCTGAGCAAAACAAACAGAAATTCAACAGACCCAAACAGAACAACTTTGTATACAACAGGTCTGTAATATGCTCTCCCGCTGTGCGCCAGGTTCCTGCAGGAGATTTCTATTGTGTTGCTGTGTTTACCAGCTGTGGTGAGCCAGTTGTTCTGAAGGTTGAGAGTCTCAAGCTGATGCAGATGAGAAATGTGCCCCACTGTTACCTCCTCGATTTTGTTGTTCTGGCATCAGGACACAAAACACAGACATATATGTATATACATACATACTATACAGAGTTAAAAAAAATGCAGATGTGTATTACAGTCTCTGTGTGTATGTGTGTGCAAGACCTGCAGAGAGAGCTGGCGGATTTTGTCAGACAGATTGTCGGGAAACTCGGTGAGGTCGACCCCGGCACAGTCCACTGCCCCCTCTGTTGTACAGGTGCATTTTGGTGGACATTCGATCTGCTCACTTTTTGTCAGCACCGTTGTGATGTCGGCCTCCTTTACTCGCTCTTCCTCCTCCTCTTCCTCTGGTTCAAGAGGGGCCTGGCAACACACCAACACGCAGGCCAAGAGCAGCACACTCAGAGCCTTCAGGATGGAATGCTTGGGAAAGGCCATGTCCACTGCTGAGCTCTCCTGTTGCACAAGCACATTGACAGTAAAGTTAAAAAGACAGCTCTTGGAGTATTTTGTTCCTGGAAACAGGAACTTGTTAAAGCTGCAATTTGCTACTATTTAAGCAGTTTTGAGCAGGTTTTTGTACTTTGAGATGTTGGATTGTTTGTTGGGTGAGTTAGATGCCCCATGCTCCAAAAATCCCTTTCAAAAAAGTTTGTGTTGTGAGTAACATCATGTTGTCAATCATTATGGATGACCAAGGGTTGTGTTAACTGTTTTTTTATCTTATTAACATTGGGTGGATATTTGGGTTGTACATAGAATTGAGAATTGAGTTTATGGATGACTAGTTGAGAAAGGGGTAGGAATAAATAAGTGTATACTTCTTCCTACTCCTTTTCAGACATGTAATAATTATTTTTTGTCATTTATGACAATTTGTTTATTGAGTTGTTGTATAGGTTTATTCTTGTTTTGTTTTTATCTGTTTTTTTTTTTTATTTTCGCATGTTTGAAATAAAATTGACTGATTATTTTGCACTGCTTCATAGCTCCTAAGGTGTGAGGAGGTGTGCCTACTGCCTGTCAATCACACATGAACAGAAAAATCTAATGGGTCTGATGCTTTGTCTTTAGTTTATCTGCACTCTGTGTTTGCTGGAAGAAAATCATGTGGTCTCTTAAACCCTATTGACACTATACATCAGAGGTTTCATTTAAATTTGCTGATGTTTAAACCTGCAGTTACTTATTTTTTGGTCATTTGGGGACAGCAGAAACAAGCTGCAAACATAAGAGTGACATATTATCACCTTATAAGTAGATATGGTTAGCTTGTTAGCAAAGAGCAGACAAGGGACAGACATTCGCATTTAATGGGCCTCATCCAAGAACATTTTTGTATTTTTATCCTAAAACTCATGATTTTTTCTGTGAAGTTTGCTTGTACAAGTGTTCCAAGTCAGATTCAACAAACTCTCTTAACTGCCTGAACTTGTCATAAATCACTCCTTTCAACCTGATGAATGTCACCTGTTCATGAGTAGGTGCACTTTCATGAGATGTGATCATTAGCATAATTCATGCTCCTAAGGCCCCTACATGTTCCACTCCATTTGTTGGTGAGTTTTATTAAAAAAAAAAAGTTCCCAAAAAGTAAAAACACCGAACAGATTCAAGTCCTGCTTTCAGAAATCAGTAGACAGAAACATAACAAATTTAGGAATGTCAATATTAGAGGACCCAAAACAATAAAAAAAATATAAATCCAGCTGCCAGCAACGAATCATCAGATCAGATCAGCGCTGTACTGTCACAGAAATAAAGAGGGAACACTTTGACATGAAGTTAGATACCAAAAAAAAGCTCTAAAGCAAAGCGCTCTGTGACTAATATGAGAGGCGGTCATGTGACAGACAGAGATATTAGAGGAGAATCCTATAGTCTACAGGTGATGTTATACTGTCATCTGCAATAGAAGCTGATACTGGACAGAGACCTGCAGAGAGAGATACAGCAGCTAACGGAGTGAGAGAAGTTTCCTAGCAACTACTGAAATTAGAAGTTGCTGCCTCAAAATATGCCAATAAAAATGATAAAATCTAGATAACCTTTCAGCAAATTGGCAGCTATGATAACAATAATATGGTAAACATAATATTAATTTTGCATTAAGTTTGTTTCAGTTATATATTTGATTTTTGTTCATTTCAGTATCATATTTAAACTCCAAATTAATTCAGATTAGGACATTATAATTGTAAATGAAACAAGTGTGAACAAAGGCGGAGATGATCTATTACAACACATATGACAGGTCTGAACCACTCGTAAATTTTGTTTGTACCTAAGAGAAAACTGATGAGTGCCACAAATGTTCTTAAATCCCTCATACGTGCATCTTAAGAATGAATCTATTCGTATGAGTGGTTCTTGCATGAGGCCCATTATGTGGTGTAATTGGCCACCTGGCAAATGTAATTCCAATATTTACTATTGGAACAATTCCAATATTAGTTGCTACCTTTGTCTGTCTGATGTTGCTGGGCAGGAAGTGTACAGTGGGTTTGTGAAAACAGCTGCCTGCTGCAGCTAAAAACAACACTGAGAGCCGTGAGAGTCAACCAAAACAATGAAGTTGAGGGGCCTAAAACCAAAACAATGAGCTGAAAGAGGCTAAAACACTCCATAGAATTGAGGGGGATTTGCAGAGGCAGGTGATAATTTCCTGTGGGTTTGTTACTACGAGTGACACCTTTTACATACAGGTTCTCATGTAATCCATTGTCAATATACAGATAATAATAATAGCCACTATAAGGTGGTGAAATTCAGTATGTGTGCAGATTTCTAGAGTTCAGATTATTTTATTGATTTCAAAAAGTTCAAATCTTTTACTGTGTATTATCTCATGAAGGCAACACTCATAAATGAGACAAATGTCACTGTGGACTCTTAAACTGTGGCCAGTTACATGGGGTTCAAAACAATATTGGCATGTCCATTAATTACTGGTTTAACTGATGTATGTCATGTGGGATGAATGATTTTTGTTGATATTTTTCTTTGTACAGGGGACTCTGTACCGCCTCCCAGAAGGCAGGCACTGAAAGTGATGATTCAGGGGATGGCATGACAGGATTTTGTCAGATTTTGTCATTCGTTCAGCTGCTTTGCCTGATATTGCCTTGCCAAGTTTGACTATTCTGGAGAGTTTGGCATTGTTTTTGATGTTGTTGTTCATGCCAGAAGGACTGTTACCAACGAACTGATGAGGTCATTGTATTAAAGGAGACATGTCATGCACATTTCTAGGTCTATATTTATATTCTGGCACTCTACTGGAATATCTTTGCATGATTTACAGTTGAAAAAATTCCTTTAATTTAACTCTACTACTGACTCTTTATGCAGACCCTCACTTCAGCCTCTGTCTGAAACAAGCAGTTTTAGCTCCTTTCTCTTTTAAGGCCCCCCTCTCCTCAAGCTTTGGACCTGTGACCATATTTACCACAGACATCTGAGATCATAACAGTATAAAAATAACAGAAAATCCTAAAAAGCATGATATGTCCCCTCAGGTCCAATGTAGCATGCAGCTGTGTTTACTCCAGCCTGCTAAGTGACTGTCTGGCCGTGACACACAACATAAAACAAACCAAATACAGGACTGGTATAAACTATAAGCTACTTCCATATAATATAAACTATATGAAAGCAAATTATTTCTGTCAAGGCTCTAGAGAGTCAGAGATTCATCATGAGTCAAACCAGTTAGTAACTGAAGTTGTGTCGCTGAAGCTCTGCAACTGCCAAGTTTAAAAACATGATGTTGTTATAGCACCCAGTAGTGCCTCCAAACCACAGAATTTCCTCCCAGCTCACTGTTAATATTTTAAAATGGTTCACAGTTGTGGTTCAGAACATGAAAAAAAGGATATTTTGTGAGCAGAAGAAAAGCATTTTTCAGAACCGAGGTGAAAATATTACTCTTTTATTGTATATTCCTTGTGGTCATCACCTGCTGACTTTATGCATAATAGTTACCTCAGCCGTCAGCTAGAAACTGTTTCAGAGTAGACAGCTTGCCATGATGAGAGGCAAGTGTTTCGGCAGAAGGCAGACTGGTACTAAATGAAGGACTGGAGGGGAAGAAAACAAATCCTGTTTTAAGGTAAACAGTTGTATTTTACAATGTCACAATTCATGTAGACGCTTTTATCCAAAGTGACAAACATCTGAGAGTTGATACAATACAAGAGAGGATCTAGTCAGGAGAGAACAACACAACTAAGTGTCATAAAGCTAAGTTCAAGTTCAATAGGATGCCAAAAGGCAGCGCACAGAGGTAATGCATAGAATGCATAGGAGCAGATTTTTTTTCTCTCTTTGTCCATCAAGTGTGGAGTTGTTCGCGAAAGAGCTGGGTCTTTAGTCTTTTCTCAAAGACTGAGAGGGAGTCTGCAGATCAAACAGAGTTTGGTAACTTGTTCCACCACAGGGGAACTACAGAAGAGAAGAGTCTGGCTAGCGACTTAGGGCCCTGTTGTGGTGGTTGTACCAGGCGCCTTTCATTGGCAAAGCATAGTGAGCGGGAGGGAGCATAGACCTGAATGAGGGAGTTCAGGTAGGTGGGAACTGTTTTGCTTTTTTGTAACTGAGTGTCAGGGTTTTGAATTTGATGCAGGGAGCAACTGGGAGCCAGTTGAGGGATATGAACAGCGGGGTGACTATGCTGTTTTGGGCTGGTTGAAGACCAGCTGTGCCGCCAGTCGTGCTGTATGCTCAGACCGGTAGGGTCAGATCTTCTTGATGTTGTACAAGGCAAATCGACATGACCGACAATCGACATGGCAACTGAGGCCACGTGAACCTTACAGGTTGGTTGGTCGTCAATCATGACACCCAGGTTTCAGGCAGACTTTGCAGGTATGAGTTGGGTTGATTCAAGCTGGATACTGATCTGTTGTTGTATAGAGGGACTGGCTGGGATGACAAAGAGCTCGGTCTTAGAGAGGTTAAGTTGAAGATGGTGTTCTTTCATCCATGCTGATATATCAGCAAGGCATGACAAGATCCGAGCGGAGACTGTGTGGTCTTCTGGTGGGTACAATAGGAAGAGCTGAGTATTGTCAACATAGCAATGGTATGAGAAACAAGGGGAGTGGATGATTTCACCAAGTGAGGTGGTGTATATTGAGAAGAGAGGGGGGCTGAGGACTGACCATTGAGGAACCTCTGTGGATAAGCTGTGCAGTTTGGACACCTCTCCCCTCCAAGATATTCTGAAAGATCTCCCTGAGAGGTAGGACATGAACCAGCAGAGAGCAGATCCTGAGATACCAATCTCAGTCGCTATGGAGAGGAGGATTTGGTGGTTAACCATGTCAAAGGTAGATGACAGATCTAGCTGTAATAGAGCTGAGGACTGACCGGCAGTTCTTGCTGAACGCAGTGATTCCTTTACCAACAGGGGTGCAGTCTCAGTAGAATGCCCCCGCTGTGTGTGCAATTTTTGATAAGAAGGGCAGGAGTGAAACTGGTCTGTAGTTTTCAACCTGGGCTGGGTAGAGTGTAGGTTTTTTTTAGTAGTGGGGTGACTCGAGCTTGCTCAAATGTGGTGGGGAACACACCCGCTGTAAGCGAGGAGTTGATGATGTGTGTGACCGCGGGGTTAAGCGCGGGGGAACTGGTCTGTAGAGGGTTGGATGGTATCGGGTCCAGCAGACAGGTAGTGGAACAAGAGTCCTGCGGAAATTTGGAGACTTCCTCTTCGGTCAGACGGGATAATGAAGGGAGTTCAGCCCTGTTAGCTGGCAGCTGTAGACTGAGTTGGTCAAGCTCAGAGAACTGGTTATGGATGGCAGAGACCTTATCAGTAAAGAGGAGTGAGTTAAAAGCAGAGAACATCTTCCGAGCTTCTGTGGCACCACAGATCTTATTCTATTCTTATGCCATTTTCTCTCTGCTGCTCTGAGCTCCGCCCCTTGCTCTCTGACGACTTCAGTGACTTCAGGCTTGGATGTTAGAGGGCAGAGATTGTTAAGAGAGGAGGCTAGTGAGGACCAGAGCATGTCTGTAGCCTCATTGACAGGAAGTGAAAGGAATTCATTATGAGGAGGCATCGTAGCCAAGACATCATTGGAAAGTTGAGTCGGTGTGAGGGACTGGATGTTTTGGCGGAGGGAGACCAACTGCAGAGGAACATGAGGATGTTCCGGTACAGTGATCATAAATTGAATAAAGAAGTGGTCAGATTGATGTAGGGGGGTGACAGTCAGATTTGCTGTGGAACAGTTCCGAGTCAAAATCAGATCAAGAGTATTGCCCGCTTTGTGTGTGGAGGGGGTGGAGACCTGTTTGAAGTCAAATGAGGACAGAAGTGACAGGAAGTCAGCTGCTTGGGTTTTGCCAGTATGGGTATTCATGTCTCCCATGACAATCAGTGGTGTGATCGTCAGGAATGGCTGAGAGTAACATGTCTAGTTCGACTACAAAGTTCCCTAGTTGACACCCCGGTGGGCAGTATATGACAACCACAAACAGCTTAATAGGAGCAGAAACCCTGATTGCATCGTATTTAAAGAAGTTGATGTTAAAGGAGTTGTAGCTTAGTGGAGAAAGCTTAGTGAATTTCCAGTGTTTGGAAATGAGGAGCCCCGCACCACCTCTGCGCCCAACAGGGCGGGGTGTGTATGAGAAAGTGGAGTCAACAGAGAGTGCGGCCGATGTGGCAGTGTTTACTGGATGGATCCAGGTTTCAGTCAGGGCTAGTACCTGAATGTCTGACAGATTAGCAAGTGCTTGGATAAATTCTGTTTTGTTTACAGCTGAATGGCAATTCCATAGGCCAAGAGAAAAGGAGGAGTGAGTAGAAGAGGCTTTTCTGAGTGAATAGAGGTTCTCAGGGTTGCATTGTCTGCGACAGATGTAATTTTTTTGAAAGCCTTGGATGTCACCAAAGTCTTGTATCACATGGTGAGTGAGGCAGGAAACGTGAATAGATAGTAGAAAAGGAATAACCAGTCAGTGTCCTTGCTCGGAGGACTCGCACAGGTAGACTCACAGCTCTTTACTCAATTCCGTCTTCACACAATAAAGGCTGACACACAAGTTTAACAGAAAAGCTGCCTTATAAACTTCAGACAATGAGTTTGAAAGACATGAGCATTTACTTGGTAAGGAAGATGTAAGGAAAGACACTATTCAGTTGCATTATGGGAATTGAATGCTTCAATTTTGGAGACTGCAGGGAGTAAATGCGCCCACACAAAAACTTTCTTGAACATAAAACCCTGTAAGAGCCCCTGTATAATGTGTTACTTATTGAGATTTAGAGATGCTGGTAGGTGAATTTGTTACCTTTGACTGAGCCAGGCTAGCTGTTT
This sequence comes from Thunnus thynnus, assembly GCF_963924715.1. Taxonomy (NCBI): domain Eukaryota; kingdom Metazoa; phylum Chordata; class Actinopteri; order Scombriformes; family Scombridae; genus Thunnus; species Thunnus thynnus. The sequence continues at coordinate 30,404,030 of NC_089524.1, read as the reverse complement.
CCCTCATTCTAAATGTTGAACTATTCCTTTAATATAATTTTCTGTTCTTCATGATTTCTTCAATTCATTTCAAATCGATTCAATCCAGTAAATTTGGTCTATTCCTTGAGGCCCATTTGTAACTGCTGTATAAAAAAATAGGTGAGCTTTCAGTATCATACATCTATGAATTCATTTCATTGAGGAATAGTTCACACTGTTTACACACCAGGCCATCAACAAAAGACAGCCGTCTCTCTGCCTCCTCTGTCTATTCTGCTTATCCCGTGTCTGAAGCTTAAATCCTCACCAGCTGCAAGGGCTAATTTGGAAGGAAAAAAGCATAAGCACCACCAAGGAAAGCTTTTTTGCTTTTCATAATCATGCACACACATTCAAAAAATCAACAATTTTGAAGGAGTCAAATTTTCAGCTATAGGTGGTATAAAATAATAAGAATCTAGCCTTTTGCAGCTGGCTGACAGGCTCAAGGACAGCAGTGTTTTGGTAAAGCCAGGAATAAGCCCTCTAATCATCTCCAATGTGGGTAGAAATATACCAAATGGGCACTCAAGGCAAACGTCTAAAAGCCAGCCATCGGAAGTCCCTTTTCTGCCTGTTGCACCACAACAACTACTAGAGGGACAGTGGCACATACACATACACACACACACACAACATACAAAAAGGAAAGCCACACACAAGCATGCATACACCCACAGCAAATGAAAAATAAGAGCCTGTGCACTTGCCTGCAATTATAGCACAATGTTGACCCTGGCTAGAATAAAAACATCACAGCACCCAGGAGTCAGAGAGGAGTTTAAAGCCTTCACTTTCAAGTCAACACTCTCTTGTTACATTATAATTTAGAGGCTTGAAGTGAGAATAATCTTTATTAGCAGCGATCCTGAGCATTTTAAAAGTCATCTTGTTTTCATGCTTTTCTGCTCTTTCTTGGTTGAGTAGAGGTCTTGAAGTGGCTCTACTGCACTGTTAAATAGTCAGGATTGTCTGGGATACACATGCCAGAACTGTCATGCACAGATGAATGACGCTGACACTTTAAGCTAAGTCTAAGGTCCATATAACAAAACAGCCACACATAAAACATGCAGCAGTAAGGTCTGAAAAAAAAACAACAACATTCTGGTCTACTACTTTACCCTTTCCGAACGTTTGCTGAAACGCACTGAAGTCTGACGTCCAGTCCAAACACAGGCTGTCCCATAGCAGGCGAGAAGTCGCACAGCCACACCAGATACCCTCCAGATGTGAGAGAGAGTGGGAGTGGGAGAGGGAAAGTTAAGAAAGGGAAAGGAAGGGAAACAGGCGAGAGTGAAAAGGAAGGGAGTGAGTAAGAGAGACAGCTCTGACCTGAATGAGAGCCAGAAACGCAAATTCTTTCTCTTTTTTCCTCATATTTTTTCCCCTTGCATCAATTTTTTTCCCACAAGGTCGCAGTTTTAGTGTTATAATATAATAAGTTCATCTTGATTTTGTTGAAACTGTAAATTTTTCCTCTGGATTCAACAAAAACTTTCCAATCCCAACTGAGATTATAATCACACAGTTGGGATAAGAACTACTTGGATGCACTCAAAGGCCCGTTCACTTCAAACAGACATCGTGGTTGTATCTTAGATATTCTTTCATTGTGCAATAAAACCAGAGATAGAAACCAAACCCTTTTTGTACGGGAGATTATTGATAAAAGATGTCTAAAAGTGGATTTGTTTCTCTCTAGCTGAAATCTGTGCCTGTATTTGTTTGACAGAAACATGTTCAGAGACAACTTTCATCTGGGGAGGAGACAGATTAGTTGCTCTAAATATCCCAATAATAAATTAAAAAGTGGGAGAGGTGTCTGCCAAAAAGGGGTGGCAGGATATGATCTAATGTCCCACATGTTTCTGGATTAGGCCTCTTTTTCAATAAGCCAACCTCCCGATAGGCACAGTGGGTGAACATCTGCTGCCATTACGACGCATTAGCACAGTTCATTGTTATTTCAGATTCACATGTTGAGTTTTGAGAGTTGATTCATCACCAGGTGTAGTCCAAAAATGCTTCACAAAGTAAATTAATTTGTTTTTTCTGTTTTTTAGTGTTACGCCTCATTTCTTACCTTCTGCTTCACATTAGGAACACTTTCAACAATCTGTGCGTGACTCACTATTAAATTCTTAGGTCTCATCTTCACTTGAGCTGATTTAGTTTTTTTTGTGTGGAAGGTGTTAGAATAAAACAGCTACCAAAATTCAGAGGATGTCCACACTGTTCTTCAAAGCCAAAACATATTACGTCAAAACTGGGTTAAAGGAATCATTAGATTGGAAATACGCTTATTTGCTTTTTACATGAGAGGACTCTAGGAAGTCTCTGTGTCTGACCAATAGATAGTCTCCAACCACAGTTTGTTATTTTTACACTTTGTTTTTTCGTAGGCCTATGAGTTTCTTTACCCCCTGGCTTCAGATTGGCTGATTCCCCCAGTCTTTGTGCTAAGCTAAGCTAACCAGCTGCTGATGGTAGCTTTGCCGTACAGACATGACAGTGGTATCAATGTCCTCAGCTAACTTTCACAAGAAAGCAGATAAGCACATTTCTCAAAATGTTGAACCATATTGCTTTTAGACCAAAGTTTTCAGCTGCTGTTTGTATAAAAATTGCTATGCCATTAAAATGTATAATATCTGTGAAAACAGTGTGTAAAATTTGCAGAAATTAGACAGCTAAAAACTGTGATGTATCAAGTTGACTAGCCTCAGGTAAAGGTTTTCGATTAACTGATATTTTGATAATTCAGATTCCACATCTTTAGCTGAGGCAGATGCTAAGTCAAATCATGATAGAGAGAAAAAAACAGCTAGGCTCCTGCTAAAGCTAACTAGCTCAGTAGAGTAGCAGTAACCACCATCACAGTTTTTCACTGTAGTTGAATTCCTGCGATATGGTGATGTTATGCTATCTTTACACCACATATTTAAATTCATTTAAATTTTAAATGAGTTTATTATATTGATTTCAACATAAGGTAGATGGATAGACACCAAGAAAAAAAGAGATATGATACCTTTCAATCTGATAAACTGACAAAAAAGCTGAAAGAACACATTTCGTTGGTGGATACTTGCATTTTCTACTCACATTCTGTGAAAATCCAAAAGCAAAGTCTAATATCTGCATTTTTAGGTATTATGTAGACTCCATGGATAAAATAATCACCCTCAAAAAGCCTAAAAATGAAAGCATTAAAATCTTTTTATCTTCATCAGCCAGATAAACCTCCATGTATTTTCTGTAAAGTAAAATATCCACATTTGAATTGAGGTAGAAAAATATCTTACAGGTGTCGAATTTTCCCTTTAATTCCCTGGAAAAATAATAATCCTAGACAGCTGCTGGTATTTATTTAAGTGTTAATCTTTATAATGTTTGCAGGAAAGAGGCCACGTAGTTATTTTACAAATTTTAAAGTCAGTTGCCAAAGTGTTTGGATGCTACAGTTGAAAAAAAAGCTGTTGCAAAATGATATTATAGAGAGGGAGGGATTCACTAAGATCACTTCAGGGATGTGTACACAATATATGCTCATTCACAGGTTATTCATGCATTTATCTGTCTAGCTTTAGAAGTCTTGAAACTGCACATTTGAACCTAAAAAAAATGTTATGAGTAAGTGCATCTGGACTTGATCAATACTGCACAAATGCAGTGGTCTCTATAATTCTGCCTAGAATATAAATCTCCCTCTTCAAGCTATTTGTGCTGGAACTGCAGCCACCGAGTGCAGACAGGAATGAAGACAGTGATGAATGCTTGGACTTGTGTGAAAGATACTGGGTCCCTGTGGTTAGTGAGTCTGATGGGGGTTTGGGAGTCTCACTTACTGATCACATGCCTGCTGAGCTGCTGCTTTCAAGCTGAGAGAGAGACACACACACACAGAGAGAGAGACCTCAGTTTGTAGCCTTGAATCCTCCCCTGAAATGGGAGAAAACACACTCTTGTCCATGCTCTTGTTCTTACTCTTCATATTTTTTGGCAGGCTGTTTTCCCCTCAGAGGGGCTTTGGTCACTGCTACATGTTTTTAATACGTTTCCATCATTTCAGGGGAATGTCTTCAGAGCACTTTCTCGAAGCATTAGCCACTCCAACAGATTCATTTTACAACTGTTTTGAACAGGCTGCACGCTCATAGATTTAAAGTCATTCTCCAGGACGCTGCACAGCACAGCAGGGATCATGAGTGCTATTATAAAGATCACTATATAATCTTGTGACCTCTGATCTCTATATTTTTCTATCTTTTCTTTTTGGAGAAAATTGAATCCAAACTTACACTGCTGCCTCTGCTGTGTTGAAGCATGGACACCAACAGTCAAACGGCCCCAGCATGATAATGTTTTGTTTTCACTTTCTATCACTCACAGCTGGGATATTGCCTGCTGTCTTTGCACACAGCTGAAACCCTGCCTGCATTTTTATAAACTAATCCTTTTCATCTTTAACTTTAAGAAAATATTTTCCACTGAGCGCAGCGCTTTAAAGGGCAGCTGCCTCATTGTTTCATGTAAGAGCAGACCAAGAAACAAAGCTTCGACCCACCCAGAGTTTGTTTGCAATGTGAAAAGTGTCTAATAAAGCTTCTCAGCTGCTGCTCTCTTAGTCACCAAGCTTAAACGAACCTTGGTAAATCCCCAAAGTGTGACATTTATTAAATTATGTAGCATTTACATTGTGTTGTCGGATATATTGTAATCCGAGAGGTGTTTTTTCCTGTTTTATTGCATTTTTTTCGAAGATTTTTTTATTGCTACTCCGCTGCTTGTTCCAAACAAGCCCTCACATTTCTGGAAACATACAACACAGCTCATCAGCAGGTAATTATTTCCCAGGATGGCAATGACCTGCATACAAGCTGAATCACTACTGTGTTACATAACTCATAGAAAGCAGACAAACATGTTATTTGGGTCAGGGTTATAGTGACACAGAGCAAGCAGAGACATCATGGAAGATCATTAAAGGCCTTAATGCAAGAGTATCACCGCACATTAAAGCCTACTTTACATCTTAGTGGTCTGAAAGGGGCACTCCACTGATTTATTGCTGATTTATTTCACAAAATGACATGCGAGGAAAACATTAAAAAGAGAAAATTGACACAGATGTGACTGAGACATCCTGGTTTTTAGGCTTTTAGTATGGGTCAAGCTCGGACAACGCTGGATCCTACACGTCCCATACAACGTAATACTGTCGTTTCTTAAACACCTCTTTCCTGTTAATGCCCAAGCTTGTAACTTTTTTTGTTCTAAATAGTTCTTAAGACATCTTCGTCCAGAGCCACAGAAGACATTATGAAACTGTTTTGACACGCTGAGTAGCGTCGTTCCCATATATGAGTAAACTGAACATCATGTGTTAAATCTGTTGAGTGCCCATTTTCGTGGTGGTCACGAAAAAACATCTGTAATTCTAAAATGTATTTCTTTCTTTTATCATCTTTTTTTTTTTTTTTTTTACGTTGGTTTGTTATTCACATGAGGATTAGAACATTTTGACATTATACTGCTCTATTAACCACATTTTAAATAAAGGTCTCTTATTTCTAATTAAAATTTGAATGTCCCATTGCGAAAAAACAGAGGAAAAAAAAATCAAATATTACGCTTGTGAAATCTCACACTAAAAGCAGTCATTGTTGGCCGTTGAAATAACCTGACTGTTACTACGGAGCGGGAACCAGAAGGCTACAAGGGTTGAGCCAAAGCTGCAGTGGAATCTGGGTCAGAGCTAGTTAACAGATTTGTTTTAGCCATGCTCTTCCATTTACAAAGGAAAAACTACAGCGTGGCAGTCTGGAACCAGGTCGCTGCAGTGTTGGAAAAGTGGAAGGGTCCTCCAAAAAGGGGGAACATACACAGGCCCAGCCAACATGACAGTGACATCCAAATACTGTCGCGCCTGAACAGTGGGTAATTATTGTGGAAGGTCGCACTAACTGACTCAGAAAACCTCAAACAAGGCCTCCTAAACTGTGCAGGAGGAGTTATTTTGGCAGACAAGAAAGTTAATATCTTGTGGAGCCACAGATGTGGCAAAGAGAGGGTATATCATGTGAATGTGCACACAGCATTGTTCACACTGAATAAACACTGAAGCTAACGTTAGGACATCTAGCCAATATTTCCATTTGCTCAACATTATCCATAAACTCACCATTACCATTTGGTCATAAAAGTCAGGAGGCCTCAATCTTTAAAAAAAAGTAAGAGCGCCAGCATGTTGTTAAGTCTAGTTTAATGTAGCATTCCACAGATAAATTGCTCTGGGCTTTTTGTTTATGTCAGCAAAATTATTAAAAACATAGAGTCAGTGGCAGACATTCAGACAAAGTTCCTAGATAATCGGGTGTGAGTACTATTACTGGCGAAGAAAAACAGACCTGAGTCAAGATACGCAATGGACCGATTTATTTATTAGAAATCTTTTTTGAGATTCATACCATAATGACAGCACAGCAGAACATTACAACCCTGTCTGTTTAAGGGTCAGTGTGTAAGATTTAGTGGCATCTAGTGGAATGAACTTGGCAGAAAATGGAATATAATATTCATATGCATGTTTTAATTAGTATATAATCACCTGAAAATAAGAATCGTTGTGTTTTCGTTACCTTAGAATGAGCCCTTAATATCTACATAGGGAGCGAGTCCTCTTCCACAGAGCCCCAGATGTTGTACCGCCATGTCTCTACAGTAGCCCAGAATGGACAAACAAAATGCTGGCTCTAGAGAGGGCCTTTCATATTTTTCGCTGCCACTGTAGGTTCTCCTACATGCTTGGAAGGAGACTGTGAGGGGAGGGGTATTCAATTGGTTGCAATCTGCAACCTCACCACTAGATGCCATTAAATTTTACACACTGGTCCTTTAAAACAGCAGGCAGCCACAGTGAAAAACATGTCTATGTTGTTGGCTAAAAACCTTTGAGCAAACTGCGAATCTGAGACAAGGAGGCACTTAGACTATTGTGTCCATGATTGTGGAAATGACGTCAATCTGCTCTATCCAAAACTTTTCTAGCCAAAACACAGTCAAAGAATTAGTTCATTGGTATTGGAAAATTACAGAAAAATGGACTTAAAACTGAATTAGTATCACAAAGTAGGGAGAACCTGTTTCTACTCTAGTGTACTCAGGGTATTATCATGAGAGGTCCTTTATTAGAGAATTAATTATCTACCCATCTATCTTTTTCTCCAGTTAGCTTGGCAGGGCTGCTGACTAATCCCCCGGCCGGTCAGTAGCAGGAAAAGTAGTTCAGTCCAGTGAGAGAAGGTTTAACAGACCTTTAACACTGATCTGAAATCAGACTTGCTGTTAAATTCGTTGTGGTTTTAATCTGCGATACAGAAACTATTCAGTGTTCAGAGGTGTAGTAGTTACAACTAGCTCCAATGTCTCCTCTACAGCTTGGCTTTGCCTGGCTGCAGCTGCAGGTTTTGAAGCTTCATGGCCAGTCCCATGTTCCCTGTGATCTTCAGCTTACCCTGGAAAAACGCCTGTGAATCAGAAAGAGTGATAAACGTCATCCAGACAGTCGTGAATCTGAAGTGCGGCTGAGTGTGTGTTGTGGACGACTACATGCTGCTATTAAGAGTTACCGTGAGAGATTAACCCAGGGAAAGTGGGGCAACAGCAACAACAGCTTATAAAATGTCATGAAACTGCATGGCACACAGGCACAGAGTGGGTAGAGTTGGAGCAATTAATGTTTGTGGACTGGAGTGCAAAAAGGAGGTTGAAAAGGTAAATCAGATGAGAATTTAATAATTTGACCACTCTGAGGGATCAGAAGTTCTTGGAACATTGACTCAGTTCTCAGAAGGAACATAAAAGCTTTTTCATGGGATTGTAAGACACAGAAACGGAAGAAAGAAATGAAATGATCAAGTTTGCCCTTGTATCAATACCATCCAATTACTGGTCCACATTTCCAAATGATTTTGGGGGGTGGGGGGTGGTGGTGGGGGGACTCTTGACCATGTTCTTGCAGCAGTGCGTGGACTACTTTTCTGACTCTGGGTACATGTAATCATTGTAAATGGCTATGGACTGTTGGAAACGAGGTGATTCATAAAATCACTTTTCCAGTACAAACGACCAGGGTGGTCCTCATGATTCACTTCTTTGCCCATACTAATTCAGAGTTGGAAAATATTTCTGCAAATAACATGAAAACAAGAGAGAGCTGAAAGGTGAGATGAAATGATTTGATTCATGCCTCCCTGAAAAATTCTGTATGTGAAATTCCAAACTTTAGATGGCAGCGGTGAAAACAAATGGACTGAGATCATAAGTTCATGATTAAAATTGCACTAATAACAGTGTTCTTGGCCCAGTGAAAACACAGCGACTAATCAACACCTTCCTCTTTCATAATTCATGATCATCATGTTTTCAACAAACTGTGGATGTCTATTTATTGACATTTTTGAGTGCAGCCCATCACTACTATTAAAGTTTTTATGTTGACCCTTGCCATGAGTATATGGGACTCATCTTGCAGGAAATACGTAGTATTATTTTAGATCTTTCTTAGTCAATACAGTAAATCCCATAAAAATACAAAAACTGACAATACGTTAGTCCATCTCTCAGTACTTTCCTCTCAGTCAAACAATACTAAGAGTCTACAGGCATGTTAGCAGTCATGGGCATATGATTAGTTTTGCAGGTATTTGGTCATGAACCAAAGTACTGGTCAAAGTAAAATTTTGTCCTGAGAATGAGGTGCTATATGAAAAGTCAGGGGATGACCAAAGTTATTACAATTCCTCCTGAATGTCTGTAACAAATTTGATGTCACTCCATCCAATAGTTGTCGAGTGAAAGTGAAAAGTCACAAGGGTTCATCCTCTGCATACAATACAACAGTTGTTAAGCTATTTCAGCAAAAGCCAAAAGAGCCAACCTGCTGGTGGTGCTAGAGAAAAAGCTAGGGGATCACCAAAGTCAGTAGGCTGTGTCTTCTCGGGACCTTGAATGACTACAGAATTTAATCGCAATCAGAGAGTATTTACAGCAGCAGGATAGCATATGTGATATTAAATCAAAATAAACTTCAGTGTATGTGTTCATGATGAAAGAACACGTCAACCAGTGTGGCTCATTGATGTGTTTTAATAGTTTTGGGCCAAGAGAGACAATACTTGTTTGTTTGATTGACCCTTTTCATAGGATGTGATGAAAATAAGAAATATATCATCTCATCTTCTGAAGGCCCTGAACATCCACACATCCACACATCCTGGCTGATTAGCATCTGGTCTCTATGCTGGGAATTATGACATATTATGTGATATCACCAAACTCTCTGAACTAAGAATGATCGTGAGGTAAGTTTACCCACCTTAACAGGCACAACTAACAGGAGAGTGAGGGAGATGTCAATCAAGGACAGTGAGTGCACACCCACACAGTCGTGAGCTTAATCGGTGAGTGGAAACAGCTGTGTGAGTGCTGTGTAGGCGCTTTAGGCACGGGTGTTTCTACTGACATGTTAGAGAATAGTGTTAGCAAATACTTACAACTGTCAATGTCAATCCCTCAGTATAACCTTTCTGTCGATGTTTATTATTTGGCTTTGACAATTAGACTGCAAGAGGCTGACACATTTGCCTTTTTTTCCCTTTTTTGCACACAAACCACATTTTGTGTTTCTTAGTCAGGCATGAAACAAATCTCCATTGTTTAATTCTCAGGTCTCTTTCGTAGGCTGAATGCAGGAAATCTGTATCATACTTTCACCCTACACAGCAACAACTTTCTGGCCTCTGGTCTGAGGGCGGGAAATTGGAACAATCAGCCAATAATGACACAGCACAGACTTTCCTCTTAGTTTCACACAAGCACTATCAAAATATCCTGTTGGTGCCACATCCAACTGGCAAGCAAATCTGTTTGGACAGGATACACAGGCTGAGGTGAAATGGAATGAACTGCAGAAAAATGCCAAGAGGATATGCAACTACATAATTCTGTCAGTGCCTGGACTATTATACTGATGCCATATAACAGAATTACCGTACAGTAGAGTACAACAGTGGGTATGTTAGTACAGACATAGGCCTTGTGTACACAATAAAAAACTTAAACCTCTAAATATTTTAAAGTCACTCTGTCTAAATATCAGTAAGTGTCGGAAACAATGACTTTCTATTGCAATATGTTACAATTATGCAATGCATTAAAGCTTTTAAGGTGTAAGGGATACTGTTACTATTAACAGTTAAACCAAACTGTTTTTAAGTGTCTACACAAATATTACACAGGAAAATAAATAATGAAGTCATTTTCAGTGCAACAGATTTTTTTTCCAACTCAACTTTATAGTCCAGGATGAAATTTGTCTTCACATATGGTGAGTACAAAACATTTTTAAAAATCTGTAAAATGTAAAGGTGTCATGACCTTACAAGATATGAACAGCATTCAGGACCATATATAAAAATAAATAATATTCTTTTTATTATTTCAACCAAGTAGACATACAATTATTATTATCATCTCATAATAAAAAAGCTCTTTCTATAATTGTTTTTCTTCCGTCTCCTTAAAATCAGGATTTTTCTGCTCTTTTCTTGTTTTTTTTTGGATGCAACTGTGCATGTAACCTTTTACTAATTAATCAATGCAAAATATCATAAATGAGGCCTCAGATATAAAGTGTAACCCCAGATGTCTACTGGATCCAGCTGCGTTGTGTTCATCATGGTTCTAATGTCCTCTGAAAGGGTTTCAGAAGTGGACTGTCTCTTCTTGAGCGGCTTCCTTTCCAGTACAGTTTCAACTTGTTTTTCACAAGCATATAAACAGCATGTTTGCACTTCATTTAGAAACGATACCAGCTGCCTATCTTGTTAGCAGCAAGTAAACCACTCCCCACCATCGCCAGCACATTGCTCTCCTTTTTTTTCTCTTTTGTTTCTTTTTTAAAGGGGACCTATTATGCTTTTCCTTATTTTCATTCATATATATATAATGTTAGAATGTCGGTTGTTCATATTAAAGTGGCCAAAGTGTCAAATAATGAGGTAAACGTACGTAGAGTTAATCCCTGTGAGAAAAAGAAGCTTTCAAGGTTTCAGACTGCTCTGAACGCTCGGTTTCCAACAGTTTTTTCTACTTTTGGCTCGTGACGGATTTCTTTATATGGTCATCTGCTCCACATACTGCGCACGTTGTTTATCGCTCCGCTACGCTACCATTATGGCATTTTTCCATTGTTCTGGCGGTACTCACGCCGAGCCATGACTCATGTCGAGCTGGCACGCTGCGAGTGTTTTTCCATTGCACAGCACGGCAAAGTAAAATAAATAGTTTCCCTTTTGGAGATGTGATGGTCATCTGTCATTAAACATCATCATCACTGTGGCTGTTTCTGCTTGTATTATTCCTGCCTGCATTATTTCTAACTGATCCGCTGAACAAATAGTTTTTAGGGTTTTTAGCCCCACTAATGAAGCTCTGCTAATTCAGTGAGGAACACGTTTCATTTCCTGTAAATTCTTCACAATAAAAGTCTTCTGTTATTTAGTCTGACTATCCTGCCATTAAAACTTTAAAAGGCACCCATATTACTCTGGGTCATACAAATACTTAGGAATTTACCTTAACAGCAGATTATCATTCAAGATTCATATTTAACATTTGACTCAGAAATGTAATAAAAATCAAACTAGTCTTCCTGTATAGAATCAAAGGATGTCTGTGTTCCTCCAACTGCAAAACTATTGTGCAGCCAACCTTCATGTCTGTCCTTGACTATGGAGATATTCTGTATTGTCATGCTGCCTCATCATCACTTCAGCAGTTAAACCCTGTGTATCATTGTGTGTTACACTTTATCCCAAATGACAAATTTCATACCCATCATTGTTCTCTGTATCACAAGGTTGGATGGATTTCTTCACAGTCGAGAAGAAATAACCATCTCATGTTATTCATCTATAAAGCTGTACTGTTGAAGCTTCCAAACTACCTCATATCTCTTCTCTCGTTTAAATCTAGTAACTACAGCACACGATCCAGTAACTACATAACTAAAGATATCCCTCATGTTCACACTAATGTTGGCAGAACTGGTTTCACGTACTTTGCACCTTTTAAATGCAAACTGCCCTCAAACTTGAGTCTAACATTCCTCTTGGAGATTTTAAAGCTTTATTATATGATGTTTTTATGATTCTTGTAACTGTTTTTTGAGAGACTGAGACTGCCAGACTAAATAAAGATTAAATAAAAAGAATGAAAATGGTGATTTAAAAGGTTTTAATATGAAGCAGTAAAGCAGGAAATGTTGGGTTTTCATCAGTAGTAACTTAGCACGGCAGGCTTCCAGAAAGCTGGCCAATCAGAACAGAGTGGGCTCATTGGGAGGTGGGCCTTAAAGAGACAGGAGCTGAGACTGCCTGTTAGAGACAGAGGCTGAACTGAGGGGCTGCTTAAAAGGACCAGTATAAGATAAGCAAGTTTTTTGAACTGTGAATCATCATAATAATCATAATAGGTCCACTTTAACTTCTATACTCTCTCTGCAAACAAGAAAGTGACTTTTGCTATATATTTGTTTCCTTTCTGTCCTAAAACAACATTTAAAACCCATATGAAGATTGAGATGATTTTTTGGTCGCTGTAATTGTTCTGTCCATCAATCCTTTCTGAACATGATTTCAATGTAAGAGATGGGGGACAAAATCCATAGTCCCCATTCAGTGTAAAATAATACATTCTAAAGTTAAGATGAAGCTTATATGAGGTTTCAGCAGTCTGACTTGAGATAAATCAGGTGGTTATCTTCCACAGCAGTGACCAGGGAAACACAAAGAGGGAATTTCCTACTAAGATGACTGTCACTGTGGAAGGTACCCACTCGATTTTTCGATCAAACTTCTGAAAACTGTGGAAGGAGCCAGAACACATCACAGTCACATCTAGTAGACATTGGAGTAAGACACATATAATTTAAATAGTCCCATACCAACCAAACACAAGCTGTAAGAGTATCTGCACATATCTTAATCCTTTCTGCTGCTGTGGGCTGGGAGGATCAGCATTTCTTTTTTTGTTTTTTTGTGTGTATGCAAATACACAAGAAAATGACAATAAACTAAATCTTAAATCTTAAAATCATCATCAGTAATAAATGCAAATGAGCTGTGAATAGAATCATGGCACATCATGGCTGAATACTCACAGTCTGTGGGTTCATCTTTCCTGTCATCAAGGCCAAAAGGTCTGTATCTGACATGCAGATGGTGCAATCTGCTTTCTTAGCTAAGGGGCAGAGAAACAGGAGCTAAGCTTAACACAAATATACAGACATACAGCTTAGGGATATTTGTTCAATGGCTTGCAGGCAGTTTTACTGTATCGAGAAGATGTCAACAAAATTTAAAATGTTTAAAAGGACCAGTGTGTAAGATTTAGCGGTGAGGTTGCAGATTGCAAACAACTGAATAGCCCTCCTCCCTGTAGGAGAACCTAGAGTCGCCACAAAACTTGTGAAAAAGGTGAAAGGCCCTCTCTAGAGCCAGTGTTTGGTTTGTCCGTTTTGAGCTGCTGTAGAAACATGGTGGTGCAACATGGCAGCCTCCTTGGAAGAGGACCTGCTCCCTATGTAGGTATAAAGGGCTCATTCTAAGGTACCAAAAACACAACAATTCTTAGTTTCATGGGATTATACACTAATTAAACCATACTTATGAATATTATATTCAATTTCTGCCAGGTCAGTTCTGATAGATGCCACTAAATTCTACACACTGGACCTTTATGTAATGTAAAATCACAGAAAGATAAGGCAGAAAAACAGCCTGTGTAGGCCTTGAACTTTAACCTGCATGTCACCGTATAGTTAAATATTAATTTTCACTATATTTGCGTTTCCTCACCTGTGTCATTGTGAACGCAGCCCTTGCCATTCTTCACATCCACCACCCAAGTTGCCTCCTGTCCATTTGGGCCGTCCTTCACTTTGAAGGCAAACACCCCCCCGATCTTTTTCACAAACTGCTCCCCTTCCTGTTCAAAGTACACAGAGAGTTTCCATACTTTAAACCCTTCAAAATCAACCCTGTGCAGGTTTCTTTCCCTTTATTTACAGGCTGACAGCGTACTCACTACATGTATGACATATTTCAGAATGAAAACTCAAGCAGATACTGAAAATTTGTAGCCTATACTTTTTAACACTACTTTTATAACTTTCAAGGCCAAAGAATTACAACTTCAACCAGTTTTACCAAAATTAACAATATAAAAACAACTACAGGATCTTAGTAAAAAGAAAAAAAAGTCCCAGTATTTTATCATATTACTATCAACAGAGCTCAGACAAACACATTCAATATTATTTAATATATTTTTATACTTCAGTGGAAACATTTTATCGTTCCAGACTTTCTATTTCCACTCTGGTTTTAAAACAGAGCCTCTAACAAACAGAGAGATTGTTTACGACACTGAACACATGATGATGATTATAGCTGCATTTTAATTGTTTAAATTTATTTCATCCCCGGAGTGAAGCTGACAGTGTGGAAGGTTTTATTCTCTGATTCCATCACTGCAGCTCAGAATAACATGAGACAACTGTGTGATGATAACTGGAAATAAAAACAAAATATTATCTTTTATTAGAAAAATAATCCACACTGTTAATTGGCTCCCATGATTATAAACGCAACATTTGGGTCAGACAGACCTCATCAGTCATTCACTAATATTCCTCTCTTTGCTTCAGTAGCAGAAACAGTTTTTTATGTGACATATTCAGAATCTTTTCTTCATCATCCAACTAAATAGCAAAAAAATACTCTCTCTATACTTCAGTCATATATAATAATACCTACATGTATTTTAATCCTTAGCTTACTTTTAATATGTGGAAATTATTTCTATTGTTTCTACATCTAATTCTCTTGTATGATTACAGACTATTGTTTATATTTCACGTACTCATACTTGGTATCAATGTTTCATCTCACATCATGAAGTACTTCATTCATCGTTTTGATGATGTCACTCGTAATTAACAACCCCGCCTCTTTCACATCAACATGTTCATAGCTGGTTGGAACCCCAGAGTTGACTGAGCTAGTTAATAGCCAGCTTTGTATTACTGGTTATCTGGACAGCCAGTGTTAGATTCAGTGAAGCCAGCTAATAAAAAGATATCCTGGGTATGTTGAACTTGCTTCATAATACAGGCCCCAGGAGAGCAATGATAGTAGTTGTGAGCTCGGGGATAACAGTCAGGCACTCCTTCTGATGCTGTGCAAGCTCAAAGCACGGTTTTCCTCGCAGGCTACAATATGGCCTGTGCGAGCAGAGATATTCTGCAAGCCAGTGCTATGAAAGCGCTCGCAAAAATAATATGGGTGTGCAGCTGTTTGAGTTGCATGTGCAGCACGTGGATCTCATTTGTGCTCAGGGATTGTGGCAGAGATATACCGTCATAACATGTCTCAGCTGGCCATTCCATATATTCTTATTTTCAGGATAAATTTGACTCCTAAACTTAAATACAATTCCAATTGCCTTTATATCCAAAGGTTTTCAACACATGGCAAAATGCTGTATCTGTATATGAATGGAGAACCATGTTGATGGGACATTCTATGACTAAGTACTGTCAAAAAATTACTAATAGTGTGAAATGATCAACAAAAAGTACATTTTCATGGATTTTGTCACAGTGTTTTTATCCTTCTTTCCTTTTGTGGTGAAAGTATTCTGTTTTGGAATTATAATAATTTCATTGCTGAAATGCAATCATCACTGGTAAGCTATTTACATTCTCTGTCAATGCTGTAGTTTATTGTGCATATGGGCACATATCTACAATGAATAAGATGATCGTTTGACCAAAGGATATATATATATATATATATATATATATATATATATATATATATATATATATATATATATATATATATATATATATATATATATATATATATATATATATTTATATATAATCTTGAAAGGAGTGGGTGTTGCTGCTGCTGTTATGTGAGGTTGTGATTACAGGCTGTAAGCCAATTGATTTTTTAGTGCTTGAGTGTTGTTTAAACATTAGGTTAAACTTCAGCGTGCACAGGGTACCATGCCCTCAATCAGGTGTAATGTTTTTTTTAGTTTATATGCAGTTGTGTGTGTAATTTTACTTAATTAACCAAATACCAGTGATTTCACAAATACAGTAAGAATTGCAAAGTTTTTTTCAAAAACAGTGTTTTTGGCCCACCTAATGACCTGATGATTTCTGGCTACTTTGAGGAATGTAAAATATGAAACATATTTTGGTTTGTTTAATACTTTTTTTGTTTACTATATAAGTCCATATGTGTTATTTCATAGTTTGGATGTCTTTAGTATTGTTCTACAATGTAGAAAATAGTAAAACTAACAAACTAACAAACATTTGAATGAGTAGGTGCCTCCAAACTTTTGACTGGTAGCGTATATGAGGCAACTTTTTAATATGATTTCTAATATGATATTTAGCCACAGTTGTCCACCATTAGAGAAACAAGTTGTGCTGATCTGCATAATTTTGGTGTCAGTTGGGTTCTAAGGGTTAATCTGGATTTGTGTATTACAAACTCGATGAACTGGGTACAATTGAGGCCACAAAATGGTAACTGCTTAAAAACACTGAGTTCTGGAGGAAACCATTTGTTTGATTGAGTCAACATACACTTGAAATTATTTTTATGCTATGAAAATGACAGTTGAAGTGATCCAAACGTCCTACCATGAGGTTAAAGGCCACATGAAGTGGTATGATGCAGACCTAGAAATACCTGTGACTGGATGGAATGACAGAGCCATGAAAGAACATATGTGTACTACTTCTAAAATAAAACCAAAACTAACTAAGTGTCCTTTTAAAAGAGCCACTGGAGGAAGACTCCCAGAGAATAAATGCCAGTAAAAGTGACAATACAATACTAAAGTGGCATTTAAGGACAGGTTCACAATTTTTCAAGTCTGTCTTAAAACAATTGTCAGCTGCACAAATGAACACTGAAACATGTTTTTCTTGCTGTAAACATTTCTCCTGTTCATACAATGGAAGTGATGGAGGACAGAATCCACAGTCCTCCATCTGTGCAAAAATGGATTAAAAAGTTTATCTGAAGCTTCAGTCGTCCAAATGAGTCAAAACAAGTAGATATCTTTCAACATTACAGTCTTTTTGGTGCTAAAGTCCCTCTTTTTGTTACTGTACTTCCACTGCAGCTCAACAGGAAACACAAAGAGAGAATATGATGCTAAGAAGACTGTAAATGTGGCAGATATCCACTTGATATGACTAACTCAGACTGCTGAAGCCTCATATAAGCTTCACATCAACTTTTAATTGCATTTTTGTACAAAATGACTGTGTGGACACACTGTGGATTTTGTCATCCATCACTTACATTGAAAGCACATTTGAAGGACATCTTTTAATAGCCAGTATGAACAGGAGGAATGATAACAGCGAGGAAAACCTCTTTCACTGTTCATATGGACACCTGACTGTTGTTTTAAGACAGGACTTGAAAAATTGTGAACCTGTCCTTTAACAATAATGTCTCCTATAGTGAGAGATGTTATCACCTCCTGAAGCTTTTTGTTGATTTCCTGGAACACAGCATGTGCTTTGAAGCCCTCCAGTCCATCACTGGCATTGGTGTTAACTGCTTGAATCCTGGACATGGTGAAGGAAAAGACAAGGAAATGAGAAAGTTAGCGATCATAACAAAGAGATAAAAACACACAGAGATACAATCTAATTCTTTTATATTGGCCTCAGCAAAGGTGCTCAGTGTGTGTTCACTCTCAGTCAATTTCATAGTATAGCAGGTGGATAGCACCATGCAATCACCAGCATTGAGGTGACACACCACACAAAATCAAATCAGTTGTCACTTCCACAAACTGGATGAGGATCCATCAACTAACACCTTCACTGCTTAATTCGCAGTCTTTGTACTTAAACATCAACACAGCCTCTTCCAGCTGCCACTATCTTTATACCTGTATACAGCTGCCAATCTTTATCTTTATACAGCTGCTACTATCTTTATATCTTTAAACTGCTGCCTGCTGGCTGAGGAGATGCTGCTGCTGTGCAACACAGTGGCAAACACTCCATGCTGCAGGTGTTGAGGGGGGTCATTTTTCAGGTTTACACAAACGGGGCCAACTATATAATTATGTACTAATTAATCAACGGGGGGTAACACCCCGTTGTAAAGGCTTGTAAGCTGGTAAATGTACGAATGAGCTGACTTAAACAAGCGTTAACGTTGCAGTTTGACATTTTGTAGCTAACTTGGTGTCATGTTAACAGGGACAACAAGGCTGACCTCGGTGAATTAATCAACATTCAAACCAAAAACAATGCAAACAAACAAAGTTCAGTATTCATACCTTAATGTCAGTACTTCAGGCATTTTTGCGAGAACGTTAGGTGAACAAACAGCCTCAAGCTCAACGAAGCCGCTGATGTAGCCTGTACTTGCCTGCTTTTGCTAACTGCACTTCCTTGTTTCTTCCTCCTCTCCCGGATCTTCAGACTCGACGTGTCGATGTCAGATAGCCCCGAGTGTAGCCTTTATGTGTTAAAAGATAGTCTTGCCACATTATAGTCCACTTTAGGCTCTACAACAGTAACATACGTTCTCAGTTTATTTTTAAAAAAAAAAATAGGAGTCAGACCAGCGGTTTGCATGTTTTAGCACATCTACTACAACGTAGCCCACATCACTACTAACTCTTCTGCAAACTATGCTGCTATTGAATGTATTGTTTTCTATCTTTTCAGGCAACTATCGACTATCATTCATCTCTGTATGGTCTGAAAATCATTCAGCAGAGTCTTGCTTGAGTTGTGTAAGTCATCTCAGTGAGGTCAAAGCCTGCTTTAACTTTTGTCAGTGACATTATATGCGGTAATACTGTGCACGCTGTTCAAATCAATCCTGCCCATAGTCGTAATGAAAAAAACATTAAAGTTACTCTCCACTAAAAAACATGTTTTTCTTCTTGTTACTTCAGTTGAAATGTTTGAGCTTCACTGTTCAGAATGAAGTATGTGCAGAGTTTGACATGTAAAGGGTGTTTTCACATTCATCTGCTGAAAGTAGAAAGTTCCTCTGTGCTTGTTGAAAATCTAATTTTAAGGGACAGGCCTATGAGGATGATTTGTGACATCACAACTAGTTTCAAAGCCAATACTGGTCCAATATTCAATTTACACAATTGTGATGTGGAAAGTTGACGCCTCCGGTGCACAAACACTGAGAATGGACTTTACAGTAAATCTTGTGTCCAGCAGTTAAACTTCTGAGATCAAATACATTCAAATATTCATAGATTCTGTGTTTTTTTTGATGAGGGAGAAGGAGTAGATATCATTTTAAGGAATTTCATGAGGTTATTATTGTTCCAAGCAGAGTATTTTTATATATCTTAGTACATGTCTGGAGGGGATCTTTAATAGATAAAAATATAGACTTGGATAGTAACATTGATGGATTACACAAGTGCTCATTGATTTTTTCTTGCAAACACACTGGTACCTAAAGAGACTTGAGAGGTACCAACTCCATTTTGGATATTGATTTCTGTGCTCATTTCACAGCCAAAAAGATGAACGTCAAGTTAAATTTTTGGGTAAAATGAAGCATAAAATACTTCCCATGCACACTAGTTTATGAACTGTATTATCCTAGCCTAGAGGACAAGTGGAAACTGGGGGGCGGGTTATTGTGTTGTCTGCCTTTCAGAAATGACATAACATAAGGTTTGCATGGCTATCCTTGCTTCCAAGGTTTTAAAGATATCCTATCACATAAATCTTGCACAACTGGTAAATACCCAATAAGATATACAAGAGAACATTAAATTATTACTATCGCAACCACAGAATCCTCAGTGGTCTTTGTCTGCCTTGGTTGTGGACAGAGGCTTGATGGTGTTTGTACAAGAGGATGTTTATTCCTGTTTCTCCATAATCCCGTTCCAAATACACACAGACAGATTGTCAGACTTCAACACTTAAGGCTTCTTGCCAAAGTCTGTGCAATTGCACCTTTGATTTCAACATGATAGGCGCTGAGAAATATGATGGTGTTATAGAGAGATAAGCTCACAGACAACATGTGCATAACATTTTTGCTTGTAGCCGATCAAAAGCCAAGATATAACATTTCTGATGTCAATTTGATACACAAGTCGAAGATATGGTGACAGGTGTGTTGGTGAGAGTACTTTTTTGATGTCATACAATCAGAGAACATTTCAATGTGCAGGATGCAAGTGTCTATATGCTGTAGGCTATTCAAAGAGGGCAGGTCAGCAAATGACACCGCATTTAATGTACACAGCATGAGAGGAGGCAAACATGAGAAAATCTCATCAGTCTAATGGAAGCGGTGAACTGTCACCCTCAATGCTTTTCTAGAGCAGTGAGGGGGGGTTCATCGGATAGTGGCAGGCAGAAGCTGGTGCGTGGGGGGAGGGCTCAAGACCAAGCACCCAAATCGCCCTCTCACTCATCACTATGATAGGCTGAACGCTTGCCAAGCCACGGGAAAGGCATGCTGTCATGCTATATGATTCAGTCTGGGCTTTTTTTTTTTTTTGTAGTCCATGTGTGGAGTTTGAGCTCACCACACAGCTTGGTGAACTTGACAGCCACTAATCAGGAGCACACTGCACTCTGCTGGCCTGAAAGCTAAATAATAACAGGTTGAAAATACTGTAGATAGTTCACAGTGTGCCATCAGCCAAAGTTCGCCTTTTTTCTACACAATGCATCGCAAAATGTTGGTAAATGTTAAGGTTTGAGCTTGGAAATGTGCTTTTTAAGTGTTATACAGTATGTTTCAGATTTTACATGTGCTATGTTAGCACATAGTCCTATTGGATACTGCCTGAACTTGAAGAATTATATAAAACAGCATTTGCAAAGTTATTGTAAAATAACTGGTGCAATAAATAGTCAGAAGTAACTAACTTAAACCTGACTTGTTAAACTTGAAACCTGTATGTGAAATAAGGTTCATAACAGGTGATTTATATGTAGTTCCGTCCCAGTAAGCCTTGCTTGAGGAGGTTGTGATGTAGTAGGCTAAACAATGACAGAAAGGTGAGTTGAATTATAATAATGGGACAATATTTATGGAGAAATTACCTACTCTTTTAGCTCACATCTGTGCAAAGGGAACCCCCTGCCTCTGTGAAATATTTCACACCTAAGGGGTAATCATGGTTGCATTTTGAATGAAAGTGAGTTATGAGTTAAATCAAGTTGAATTAGGCACCTTTTTACACTGCGATGATACACAAGGCAATGTTTCACATGTGATAAAAGGCATACGTTTCACCCATATAATGATGTTAACACAGATGTCATTTTATTTAGTCTGGGTCATGAATGCTTGAATGTGTGTTGTTTGTACTGTAAAGCCTGACCCATACTGGATTTTTTAGGCTGAATTATTAGATATATTAAAAGATATGTACTGAATGTGACAGTTGTCAGTCAAACTTGTAAGGGCTCTCTGGTGGACAGGCTATGTAATAGTAATACTGTTTATAAACCACCTCAAACATATCTTTGACATTTATGTATTGCAGTATCTTGCTACTTCAACCTACAGTTATGCCGAATCTGATATATCTGGAACAAGTCTATTTATTTTTCAGGTTCTGGTACTAGCTTCATTTCATTTTCGTTTATTTTATTGTGATGTATGTATTTTTTTTATTACAATTGTATATTCATTTTATTGTAGTTCTTTTACTACATTGTAATATTGATCCCTTGTGTCTGTGATATTAAAATGCATATTTTACTGTTAAAGTCTATGTTGTAGTAACATGTTTAAAAATTACAATAAAGATGAAAAACTGTTGTTTTGTCTTATCTCTCAAGACGTAGTTGAAAGACTGTCACCTCAGAGCAGTGCTGTATATAAATATATATTTATATAAATATATATATTGTATATGTATATAGGGGAGACAAGGGACAGTTGTAACACTTTTTGTGATTTTTCCCAATAAATCAAAAACCATTGGAAATGGAACAGTCCATTTGCTATATTATAAACTGCAATGTGTCAACTACTGAAACAATGTATTTAAGTGGTTTATGAAATATGTACAGGTTGCAAAATTGATTTAAATACAGTCACTCCACTGTTACAACTGTCTCTGTACACTGGGGCAGTTGTAACACATGCCAGGGATGGTTGTAACATGTCAAAAATATACATAATTAATCAATCATATACTCAAAATGAAAAAGATTATTTATTATTCATGTTACTGTAACTATTCATTTCTTTTTTTAAAAATTAATGAATACCCTTTTTCACACTACATGACAAAAAAGAGGGGAAGCCATCAAATTATAATGCAAGAAAGTTATTTAATGAGTAGAACACACATCCTCAGAAAGTTTAATCATGAAATCAAAATGGATTAGTTTGAGGACAACATTCAGTATAGGGTCACATGGCAAATGACGTATGATTTGGCCACTGCCCTGAATGATTTGCCCTGTTTAATGCTATCTGAAGCCGTCTCCAGCAAAGGAAGTGGGACTCCCCTGTCTGTCTTCCTCTTTCTGATATTTAGCATGCTGTAAGCAAACACATGTTTCCACTGACTATTAGCATGCAACTGATTATCATTAACATAGCATGTCATTTTATGACATTTTGCATTTAATTTGCTATCTATCTATCTATCTATCTATCTATCTATCTATCTAGTTTATGTAGACCTTTAGGTTTTTAAAATATTAATGAAATCTGATTCAGGGACAGTTGTAACAAGGTGTTACAACCATCCCAGTATCACCAGCCATGTTTTCACCTCATGTGAACTAGCTTGACTGCTACATGTTAGCCATTTTTATTTGTAGCTTACAAAACAGTGATTTTAATAATACTTGTTTGGATTCCTGGACATTTGATCTCAGGACAGTATCCAAAAAAATACATCTGATTGAAAAGTTACATTTTTACCTCAAAAAAACACTTTTGGTGGTAACTTTCTCCAGAAGTTTCAAATGTGGCTCCTTTTTTGCAAGCAAGAAGACAATCTAACTGAGCGTGTGCAGAGTGAGTGTAATCACTGTAGCTTGTTTCTGATTGGAGGAATTCAAGGTGTTACAACCGTCTTATGTTACAACTGTCCCTGGTCTCCCCTATATAGATATACAGTCTGTAGCTGTGGACTGATGCCGCGTTCACGTCTTATGACAGTTATCGTAATTACGAATACTAACTTATAAAAAGCGTTCCTCTCAACATAGAAGTCGTAATTGCGACAAGAAAGCCTCTAAAATTGTCCGAAATGTCCGACTTGTCGCTACATAATACGGAAGTGTTTGGAAATCACGTAAATAGGTACGCCTCACATCGGCAAAAGTCCGTTGTTGAAGGAAATCAAACCCACATTTACTGGATATGTGTTATATTGACCATGCACAGTATTTTTAACCCTCACTCGACCAACTCTGTAATTACAAAGCCTTCTTGAGCTGTGATGTGAACGCTCGCAGTCTGTAAACATCATGGATGTATTATGATGAACACAGGGACCTTCTCCACTTCTCCCATTCACACTATAAAACATGAATGCGGCATGTCACGTGGCCAGTATAGCCGGTTAGACTTCCTGTTGTCAATTCAGTGTATTCAAGTGTGTGTTTTTACTCTAACGGATATCTAACGTAACACTTCATTGTGTTTGCAACAAGTCAGAAGAGGGTTTTCTGTGTGAGTCACCTTTTTATCTCAAGAGAAACAGTTCGGAAACAAACAGGTCAGCTAGAAGGGCAATTTGACACTGACTATTTTTTGCATCACGGTAGCCTTAACTGTCCGGTGTGCTAAACGTCAGTACAGCTCCACCAGGTATCCAGTTTGCTTGCTAGTACCATGTCGAAACTGCTCTCAATGCAATGCGTCGCCTCTCTGAGGAAACCTGGAGCTCTGATTCATTTAAGAGCGACTGCTTTGGGGATCGATAAGCGGAACTACAGCAGCAAAACAGGCTCTTCATCCGAGTATTTGCACCGAAGCGTCGTTCCATCGATGCATTACCAGAAGAGTTTACCCAGGTAAGGAGATCATTCTGAATTTTGTCATGCTCATTTTGTCATGCACATTTTTTCGACATTACTCTAATATGATGTTTGAATTCATAACATTAAAGTGGTCTAATATGAATCTAAATGACATTTGAAGAGTTATATGATGTAGTAAGGTGTTTAATTTGAAGGAAGGTGACCCATCAAGCTTTTAGATGAATCTAGGTGAAAGTGCATTGTTTGTATTAGCTCGATGGCCACTAGGGGGCATCACGTGACTAACGTCATGTACTGGACAGCTGAAATACCTTCTCTCTGATTTTACATTTTGTGAATTGTTTAGGTTACCCGTACCAAAACTGGAGGATACTATCAGGAGGTATTTAGCTGCTCAGAGGCCGCTTTTGGATGATGAGCAGTTCAGGTAGGTTCATGACTAGGACCTTTTGATTTCATTATTTGGTCCTTTGCAACCAGAACTAACAGATTAAATCTTGCAACAATGTTTTTTTGTGTGCCCTCAGAACAACAGAGAAACTTGCAGAGGATTTCCAGAACGGTGTGGGGAAACAGCTGCATGAGGAACTGGTAGCTCAGGACAAAAACAATAAGCACACAAGCTACATCTCAGGTGAGTGTGCCATTATGTTAAAGTCCCCCTCCAGTCAAAAATGTTATTTTCTTCTTGTTCCTACAGTCAGATATTTGAGCTTCACTGTGCAGAATCATGTATGTGCAGTCTGTTTTCACATTCATCTGTTTGAAAGTGGAAAGTTTCTCTGTGCTTGTTAAAAAACCTAGTTTTTAGGGGCGGGTCTTTGAGCATGATTTGTGACATCACCACTAGTTTTGAAGCCAATTATGGTCCAATGTTCAACTTATATAAGTCTGATGTGGAAACATGAAGCCTTCAGTGCACAAAGACTGAGAATGGACCTTACAATGAAGTAGGAGACATCTTGTGTTCAGCAGTTAAACTTTAGATTAACAATATTTACATATTTATAGATTCTGGATTTTTTTAATGAGGGAGAATGAGTGATGTCATTTTAAGGATTTTACTTGGTAATTATACTTTTTTTTCTGTGAGAACCACATCATACACACACGATTGTTTTAATACATGTGAGGAGGGGATCTTTAAATTCTGCATCAACATGAAACTGAGCATCTTGAATGCATGCAGACACAAATGAATCTTGTCTTCTTTGCTTTCAGCGCCATGGTTTGATATGTATCTTTCTGCACGTGACTCTGTGGTGCTGAACTTCAACCCCTTCATGTCCTTCAACCCCGACCCTAAGACCGAGTACAATGACCAGCTTGTGCGGGCGACCAACATGGTGTGTTCAGCAGTGCGTTTCATGAAAACTCTGCGAGCTGGAGTACTGGAGCCAGAGGTTTTCCACCTTAACCCGGCAAAGAGCGACACAGACGGCTTCAAAAATCTCATCCGCTGGGTCCCGTCCTCGCTGTCTTGGTATGGAGCCTACATGGTGAATGCTTACCCCCTGGACATGTCTCAGTACTTTCGCCTCTTCAACTCAACTCGAATTCCCAAGCGCGGGCGAGATGAACTGTTCACCGATGAGAAAGGCCGACATCTCCTGGTTATGAGGAAAGGCAACATGTATGTGTTTGACATAGTGGACAGGGATGGGAATCTGGTGAAGCCTGCAGAGATCCAGTCCCACTTGAAGCACATTTTGTCCGACCCGACGCCAGCGCCTGCCTTCCCTCTCGGGGTGCTGACCAGTGAGAACAGGGATGTGTGGGCCGGGCTGAGGGACAAGCTGTTAGCGGCTGGAAACGCAGAGGATTTACGGATGGTGGACAGTGCACTTTTCTGTCTCTGCCTGGATGATGAGAACATGAAGGACCATATTCACATCTCCCACAACATGCTGCACGGCGACGGCTGCAACCGCTGGTACGACAAGTCCTTCAGCATCATTCTAGCTAAAGACGGACAGGCAGCCATCAATTTTGAGCACTCCTGGGGCGATGGTGTAGCTGTGCTCCGCTTTCAGAACGAGATCTTCAAAGACACAACCGAGCAACCGCTGGTACACCCGGGTTCTGCTCCAGCTGCTGTGGATTCAGCCTCTGCTGTGCGCAGACTGCAGTTCAACCTGGACGGCGAGCTGAAGAATGGCATCACAAAAGCCAAAGAGAACTTTGACTCAGCTATATCAAAACTGACCATTGATGCTATGGAGTTCAAGAAGGGTGGGAAAGAGCAGTTAAAGAAGAACAAGTTGAGTCCAGATGCTATAGTGCAACTGGCTTTTCAAATGGGCTTCCTGAGGCAGTATGGACAGACAGTAGCCACGTACGAGTCGTGTAGCACTGCAGCGTTCAGGCACGGCCGCACAGAGACCATCCGTCCAGCCACCATACACACTAAAGAGTGTTCACACGCCTTCGTCTGCCAGCCAGGGAAACACAGTGTGGAGCAACTGAAGGCCATGCTCCATCAATGCTCGAAATATCACGGGCAGCTCACCAAGGAGGCAGCTATGGGTGGGTATAAGACGTTTCTACATTTGGTTTTTAAAATCCCCTGAAATATTCAAAATACTGTCCAACTGAAAGACAATTGGAGCTTGTTTCTGAAAAGGCTCCATAAAGCCATTTTTCCTCTTGCACTCATTACACTGTAACATATTCCTGATGTCATTTTATGTACAAAGACAAGATGCTTTGGTGATTTATTAACAGGAATGACAGTCCAGGATTAACTATCTAAGTCAGCCATAGCTCCAGCGCCCAAACTAGATTTGTATGGAGTACAAGCTGAACTACTTGAGACATGGAAACCACTAATCATATTACATTTTCATCTTACTATCAATATTTTATAATTAAATCAAATAGTTGTGATTATTTAACATATTTGCACATTTATTCTGCATGTGCAGTGATTCTGGACACAGTTTTTTTTCTTTTCTTTTTGTTTGTGGGAAACTACTACAGCAAGGCTTTGTCTGATACATCAATTTTTGGTACATAAAGTGCCATATTTAAAGCCACTGAAAATTTGGCTTCAACATTGTTAGTATTACTCTATAATATAAAATGTTCATGACTTAATAAGAAAGAAAAAACTTGGGGGTACTGCAACCCTGTCACTCATAATAAACAGCTGATTAGGAAAATAAGTTTTCCATCTTTGATACTTGTACTGACTGCCAGCTGTTGGAAGCTTCACACCAACACTTCCTGGTACCTGCATTGAGCAACCTTTATTTTTGAAATCTAAGAGGTAAAATTGCACCAGTTAAGACATCAGCTGTGTCCCAAATCCATACTACATACTAACTGCACCTAATATACAAGAAATCAATAATCTTTACTGTTTAATATTAACAGGCAACATGCAATATATGCACCATATAAAGTCAATCAAACTGTAACTAGAATGACACTAACAATTAACTCTAAAGGAGAGGAATCAATTTTTTTTTCCCAAAAATGGAGTAGTTTTTTGCTCTGAAGTGTTCCTGGAGCTGTTTCACCACCATCCACTGTCTTTCCCAGCTGTGACAACCTCCTCCACAGTGTGAACCAACTGCACACTGGAAACCTGCTTAAAATTAGTTTGTAGTATGGATCAGGGACACAGCCATGGTCTCAACTCACTCACACACACACCCTTTGATCTGCTGCACTAACCACTTCCTTCATTTCTCTCACCAGGTCAAGGTTTTGACCGTCACCTGTTTGCCATGCGATACCTGGCCAACTCAAAGGGTCAGGCTCTGCACAGCCTGTACGCAGACCCTGCTTATTCTGCCATCAACCACAACATCCTCTCCACTAGCACTCTCACCAGTCCAGCTGTGAACCTTGGTGGCTTTGCCCCGGTGGTGCCAGATGGGTTTGGCGTTGGCTACGGTGTTCACGACGACTGGATCGGCTGTAATGTGTCCACCTACCCAGCTCGCAATGTCCACGAATTCCTGCAGTGTGTCCATAAGTCTTTAGAGGACATTTTTGCTGTCCTGGAAGGAAAACAACTCAGTTAAAAGACAAGCGTTTGTCATCACTGAAGAGAAAATGATAGTTTTACTATTTCATGAAGGTGAATGCAGTCATTCATAATTTAATACTTATGGGAAAAGATGCTTAAAGTGAGATAATATATTTTCTACACTAACACCAATAATGGGAAAATTGTCAGTTTTCATCTTAAACTGATTATATCTACGGACTTTCCAGGACACAAGTCTCTGAAGTTTGACTGAACTTTACAGCAAGTTCATTCTGACAGTGTGCAGTGAGCTGTAGCCTAATGTGAAATGTTAGCTGTCTTTTCAATTTCAGAGTAACAGAAGTTATACAGTGACAGCCCAGATTCAAGGTGCTGTTCACATAATTTATGCAGCTTTTTTCAGACTTAGAACTTTTCTGCAATAGTACGGAGACGGACGCTGTGCCTTATCAGACTGTTGCACGTCACACAGAGCATTTCTTATCATTACTGTAATAACTTTGATGCCATCATTCTCTATCATTAACCGCCTTATTCATGTGGTTGAATGTATTTTGAAATAAAACTTGAATTATATTTGCTACATTTTTCATATGTACCAGAAAATCCTCCCATTAAAATGCATTATTACTAAAACTATTCACTATACTACGTACTATACACTAGAACTACATTAGTCACTGAATGTTACCTGTGATGTCCTTCTTAGAATAGCTTAGACAAAGCATTGTGATTTTTTTTTTCACCCTTTATTTAAAATAAAAACAGTTCAACCAAAAGCAAATGTACAAATGCGGTAGTACAACAGAAACATCAGCTAAAGCACTTAGAATGACAAAATCCACATGTTAGATTGGCTTGATCTTGAAGTGTAGACCAATGAGACTGAAGACGAGACATTTCAGATCTTGCACCAGGTAGTAGAACACACGAAGACCCTCAGGATCCCTAAAACACAGTGCAGTTTTAAAAGTTAGAGTCGTTTTGGCCTTTTGTCAGTGATAAATATCTACTATCCCAAATGCTGGAGACAAGTACTCACTTTGACTGGTTGACGTCAATCAATGAGCCGATTTTGGAAGTTGTGAATGAAATGTGTTCGTCCCCAATGACAATCTCCAGCTCCTGTGAAACAACAGAAAAAGAAAAGTGGTTCCTAAGGCTTGAGTAATACCTTTTTTGGGCATGTTACAAAGTGTTTAACACAAAACAATAAAAACAAAGATACAGGAATAAAATCAAAATTACAGAAACGGTAAAAATGACTTGTGAACAAGTTAAAATGTCTAATAGGCTATAAATAAATAGTAGTTTTTTTAAGAAATTATTTAAATGAAGATGATGATTTAATGTTCTGTGTTTTCCTGGTTTTACACCTGTTAAAAAGACCATAGTAGCAGTGCAGTCATGAGGAAAAAAGGGCAACATCTGCATCTTTAAAATTTAGGTCAGAATAAAAGAAATTCAAAGTTTTCACTACGGGCTTGATGATGTAAGCAATGGCGACAAGATATGGCCTGATTTGTGCATGCAGGATTTCTGCTCCAATAATAAAGCCCTCTGTTACCTTCACAGCTCAGACTGATAGGAAATGACAGAAAGATTAAATGGGTCAACAGGCTAAATGAATCAGGTCAGTGATGCTGAATGGAGTCGGTGAACAAACCTGTCTTCCAACTCTGTCAGGAGGCGGCCACAGTGCATCATCTTCCTTGGTGATCTCGCTGTCATCGATGATCCTCTTCAGCTCCTCCATCACACTCTTGTGTACATAAGCCTGGGTTGGTGATCAGAAAACAAGAACTCAGTGACCTCTAGATGTGTTCAGTGTCACGACACACAGATCAACCAGATTAGAATAAACTAAACTAAAGAGGACCTATTATTTTCAGCTCTATAATTTATTCTGGGACTACAGTAGAATAACTCTGAATGATCACAGTCCAAAAAACTCCTTATTTATCGTACATTGTCCTTTATGCAGCCCATCAGTCCAGCCTCTGTCTCAAATAGGCAGTATTAGCTCCTGTTTCTTTAAGGCCCTCCTCCCAATGAGCCCACTCTGTTCTGATTGCCCAGCTTTATGTGTCAGAGTTGTGTAAATGTACCCCTGATGCAAACCAAACATTTTTTGCTTTACTGTTTCAAATTTAAAAAAGCTTTTAAACGACTAAATAACAGGAGACTTTTATTGTGAAGAATTTACAGGAAGTGAAACATGTTTCTCACTGAATTAGCAGAGCTTTGATAGTGGCGCTAAAAAAAAAAAAGGTCAAAACATATGGAGATATTTGAAGCTCTTTGTTCGGCGGATCAGTTAAAAATAATGCAGGGAGGAATAATGGAGAAATGCGCAGAAACAGCCACAGTAATGATGATGTTTGATGAAGAGCTGCAGATGACCAGCACACCTCCAACAGGTAAACTACTTATTTTACTTTGCTCTGCTGTGTAATGGAGTCATGGCTCGGTGTGACTACCCCCAAAACAATGGCAAGACATTGTAATGTTAATGGAGCAGAGCAGTGAACTTGCACACTGTGCGTGGAGCAGATGACCTTCTAAAGAAATCCGTCACAAATTGACATCAACTTGGGCTGAAAGTAGAAAAACTGTTTGAAACAGAGCATTCAGAGCAGTCTGAAGCCTGTGCTTTTTGCTAATAGGGATTACTTCTATATACGTTTACCTCATTATTTGACACTTTGACCGGATTTAATATGAGCATCCGACATTGTGACATTATTTATATGTCTGAAAACAAGGAAAAGCATAATTGGTCCCCTTTAGCTTATGCAGCTAACATATTTACTGATATATAGAAATCACTGAGAATAGGTGCCCTCTGTAACAGTGGTTATCATATCATTAAGATATATTCAATGTTTTCTCCTGCTTTAAGTGAAGAAGAGAGCCCTCTACTGGCTTAGTTATCCATCATGATGACGATAATGAATGAGCCAACAGTTATGTTTAAAATATAGTCACATTGTTGATATCTAAACATTAAATCAAAAACATTATGTGCTCATGTGGCATTACAGTGACTTTAAACATTAACGTTTGCCAGAAATATGGACTGCCAATGCTACAAAAGTTTGGGAACACAGATCCTCCAGGAAGTTTCGTGGTTGTAACCATATATTACCTCTTTTCTGATCATGACGTCGTTCTTGTAGTTGCTGTTGTTTGCATACCTCAGTTTACCTGCAAGAAAATAAACCGTATGAAGCAGAAACTTAAAAACAATGCATCTTTAACCAAAGACCCCTGAAGTTAGGAGTCCTGCAGGCCACATGGCGCTTATAATCTAATTTAACTGTACGTAAATAAGCACCACATTGAAAGTAAATTAGTTTTACGGACTATATTCAGCTTACATTTAACGTACTATATTTTTCACACAATGTAAACCAGCGAGAGAATTGGGCGGTTATCAACTCACTTTGGTCCGCTGCGGCCTAGTCACAGGCGATGTTAGCTTTCAAACAGGAAAAGCTAAAACATAAATTAACGACAAATTAAACTTACCGTCAGGTCTGAATTCAAATTCCAGGAATTCGTGCCCAAACTTGCCCTTATGCCCGACATAATATCTCAAATAGAAGTCGCTTGTTGACATTTTCAATTTCCAGAGAGTCTTGCCGGGGAAGTCGGCGGACAAAACTCAGCTAAAGAGAGTAGCCTCGCTAAACGTGTACGCATGCGTAGAGGCTCACAAGGAGCAATGAGATTTTGTTGCCCAAATATTTGTCTATCAGGTAGTTCTTACATTGTACTACATTGTAATACCTTTGCGATGAATTTAGATTCATCCAGAATTTTACACCCGAAATTTTCCCTACATGTTCTTTTAGCAAAAATAAATATGATCATTATAGCAACACTGAAATCAACAATTTGATATAAATTAATTTACTTTGGGCAAACATAACAACCTGATTTAGTGTTTTTCCAAATACAACCCTGCTTTGTGTTGAAAAAGCTTTTAAGACATTCTTTAAAAAAACATCGTGGATTGTCAAAGAATTGCTTAAGTTTATAATTTTGTGACTTGAGTCTATTGATTTAAATTTTTCAGTCGTAAAATTATTTACATTTTTTGAATTACATGTACTTAATTTATCATTAACTTACTTTTTAAAATAGTTATAGTTTCTATCTATATTTATTTTTACTGCTTTTTTCTGTTTGTTTTGTCTGTTTTTGCCAATAATCCCTATAAGTGTTTATGGTCTTGTAATGTAATAGTTCCTCTAACAAAGATTTAGTTCAGCAAGTTATTGCAAAAAAACACCAGAATTCATAGCAGCCATAGAAAATATTCTGCCTGGAAGATGTCGCGCAGGGAAAAACCAACAACATTGTCGCATTTTAATAACGTCATCATCTTCCGCACCGAGGATCGGATCAGAGCTCACCACATGTGTGGTTGTTAGAAACGTTTATGATGGCAGGCTCGTTTTCACAGGAGCTTGAGGAGTTGTTGAATCCTTTGCCTAAATTCGCTGATCCAGAGGATGATGGTGACGAGGCGACTAAAGCCAGAGTCACAGAGAGATCCCATGAGGACGACGACGACGATGATGATGATGTCGGCCTCAGTGCCCTGCGAAAGCACAACACAGCTCTGCTCACAGAGACAGACAGAAGGTACATGGGGAAGAAAATCTCTCGTAAACAGCTGCTGATGGATGATGAAGAATCTGGTGCAGAAGAAGAAGATGATGATGATGATGATGATGAGGCGGAGGACGAGGGTAGCATAGAAGAAGATGAGGAGGAGGATTCTATAGGGGATGAAGAGGCAGAAGATGATTTTGAAGATGAAGAGGACACTGATAAACTGGCATCTAAGATGAAGAGCGTTGACATCACGTTTCCTCAGGGAGTGGACTTTCACAAACTGACAGAGGGCATGGACGACCTTGGAGTGAGTGAGGAAGATGACGATGACAGTGGTGAGGAGGATGAAGGCAGCGATGAAGATGAAGGCACTGATGATGATGATGATGATGATGATGAGATGGAAGACGGTGAGGATGAGGGAGCCGTCCGCACGTTTTCTAAAGAGAAAGTGGACGAGGAGGTCGAGAAGGGGAAGGCTGTGAAGAACCAGCTGGCTCTGTGGGACCAACTGCTGGAGGGCCGAATCAGAATCCAGAAAGCTCTGATGACCACCAACCAGCTTCCACAGCCGCAGACGTTCCCTGAGTTCAAGAGGCAGGGTGGAGCTGAGATCACGGGGGCACTCAAGAACACCCACAAGGCTTTAAAGGCTCTGCAGAGATCCCTGCTGGAGCTGCACGATGAGCTGCTTTACCAGAACGCAGACACGAAGGCCATCGCCCTGGGGAAGCCCGAAGGAGCCCAGAGTGAAGACGAGGAGATAAACAGCGATGAGAGCGAAGAGGAGTCTGTGCAAGAGCGAGGACCGGCCAAGCGAAAACTGGAGATGGCTGAATACCCGGACTTCATGGCCAAACGCTCAGCTTCCTTCCAGCCGTACTGCAACGCCACACTGCAGAAGTGGCACGACAAAACCAGACTGACCATGGGCAAGAGCACCAAGGGTTTCGGGGCATTTGATAGGAACATATTAACCCAGGTGGAGCAGGTGCTGATGGACAATGAGAGGCTGGTGCGGCGCACTCAGACCAAACGCACAGAATACAGAGTGCTGGGGAAAAAAGAGGCCTCCGCTCTCACCTCCGAGAGCGTCTCCACAGAGGGCGAGGAGGTCGAGCAGCAGCAGCTGAAGGCAAACGCACATCTGAAAGACCTGGATGAGGACATATTTGACGACGACGATTTCTACCATCAGCTGCTGAGAGAGCTAATCGAGCGCAAGACGAGCGCAGCCGACCCCAATGACCAGGTGGCCATGGGGAAGCAGTGGCTGGCCATCCAGAAACTACGCAGCAAGATCAAGAAGAAGGTCGACACCAAGGCCAGCAAGGGACGCAAAGTCAGATTCCACATCCACAGTAAACTGGTCAATTTCATGGCTCCTGTTGACCACAGCTCAGTGAGCGACGAGGCACGCAGCGAACTGTATCGTGGCCTCTTTGGTCAGAACTCCACAGTCAGGGAGTGACACCAGGGAGGTGTTCATCATGTGGAGCAGATACCGGGATGTAAACTAAGTGCCTTCTTTACATACCTGACTGAGCGGGACAATTATGGTGCTCTGACTTGATGGGAATAAAATGGGTCGGAGGGCAAACACAGTCCTTAATAAATATCTTTTTATACTGAGTAATATTTTCAGTATGTCTTTGCCTACTGACCAATCTGTGGTCAAATGTAATATGTACGTAATTCCACTCAAAACCAAATGTGTACTGAGTGTTCAGTGGACTAGGAGGAAAGCAGTTCATGTATTGTACATTTTATACTGTATTGTTTGTCCTCTGTGACTAAGTCTCATGATTCAAGTAAAGTGTTAACGTTTAATTGTGTGGCCTTTTTTTAAACTGTAGTGGAGTGTCCTAACATTGACTTATGACATTACATATCAACCAGTTTTGATCACACACTTGAGAACAATTTAGAATGTTTTTATTTTTAATATACTGTAATGAAGGTCTAATTATTATTTCCCCACACTGCTTTTATAGTTAGCTGAAAAAAGGTCAAATTTAAATATATACTTTATTGAGTAAATATTGCCATTTTGAAGAGCACAGTTGTTACAGATAACATTAAGTGGTGCCATTCTACTCAAATGTCCCAGTAAGCCACGACAGTGACAGCCATCATTCATTTTATTTATATATATATATATCTATATATATATATATATGCATGCTTTCCACACTGTGACCATGTGCAAGTTTCTTAATTTAGAATATATAAACTCCCTGCAGGTTGCTATCAACCCTCAGTTTCCCAGAAAATATGTGACCTCAGTGTTTTCAAAGGTAGTTCCAGCTCTGGCTGTCACTACATTATTCACAGTATTTAACTTAAGAGACAGACTCAAGTTTTCTAGTCTGTCTTGAAACAACAGTCAGGAGCCCAAATAAACATTGAATCAGGTGTTTCTTGCTGTAATCATTCCTCCTGTTCATACTGACCTTTAGAGGATCTCTTCATAATATCTGAAGCTAATATGAAACTTCAGTGTCCAAATGAGTCAGTTCTAGTAGATATCTTTCAACGTTAGTCTTTTTAGTGCCAAAGTTCCTCTTTTTGTTACTATACTTCCACCGCAGCTCAACAGGGAAACACTGTCTGAGGAAACACAAAGAGGGAATTAGACTGTAAATGTGGCAGATATCCACTTGATATGACTAACTCAGACTGCCGAAGCCTCATATAAGCTTCAGATAAACTTTTGAATGCATTTTTGCACAAAATGACTGTGTGGACACACTGTGGATTTTGTCCCCCATCACTTTAATAGCCAGTATGAACAGGAGGAATGATTACAGTGAGGAAAACCTCTTTCAGTGTTCGTATGGGCACCTGACTGTTGTTTTAAGACATGCTTGAAAAATTGTGAACCTGTCCTTAAAAAGCATGTGAAATGTTTATCCTCTTCTGGGGAACTAGAATAGGACAAAGCAGCATGTGGCACTTTTCTCTTAATATGAAGATGAACAGAACACTTTCCTTAAAAAAACAGAACAGACTTAAACTAAGATGGAGTGGCATGAGATTATGAACACATGTCGTGTGTCAACTCAAAGACAGTACCTGAGAACTTTATAAGAAAATGTATACAAGAAGAAAACTGCTTAACACAGTACATTTACAGAAAACATTTACATTGGCTTTCATGTACTCAATGGCATTTTACAGCTCAATGCATTTAGAAGCAACTGAATTTTCAGCATCTAGGTTTACTGCTTTTGAATCAAACTTGCATATATGTGCATCTGAGGATTCAAGTTTAAGGGAACCAGAAAAAAAAAAAAAACTTTGTGGTAATTCCTTAACAACAGAATTAATTGTTATTTATGTGACCAAGTTGCACATTAGTTACAGTAATGTCAATACTACATTGCAAGAAAAATCATAAAACACAATTAGGCCGAAGACAGTACAGAACATTTTCTTTGGTGATGATGTACATGATGTACATTAAATGATTTGAGGTGGAAGTCGGTTGTTTAATCTGACTAATAACTAATTCACTTTGTTAGATTTACACAACACAAAGCAAGTGCTGCTTTTGAGCAACATGAAACAAAGTGTACAACGCCAGGAATTTCAACCCATCCATACATCATTTCAAAATTTATTTCCATGAGTCAAAATATGCTTTATATGGAGCTTGAAAAAGATGTCAAGTTGCATTGATAAAGGGAGTTAGTCAGGTCACACAGTGAAGCTTTAAGAGTAGTGAGGCCCTGCCATTAAGCAGCATGTTGCTACACTGCATTTAATCCTTTAAAGGCTGTCATGTGTTCGGAAATCTTTTTCAAACACAAAACTACATCTTAAGTTTCTCCATTTCAGTGCTGTGGTAAAGGCAAGCAGCAGTTTTAAATGAAATAAGTTCGTCCCTTTGTATTTCTCCTCCTTCAATCTCATACATCACACAAACTAAAAGAAAAAAAAACAACAAAAGACTGAATACATCTTCTTTAAACCAGCTCCGCAAAGGAATGGTTTCCCTTCTTCTCATATTTCCTCAGTCCAAACAGAATCATATCAAAGGCTGTTAGCCACATGAAGTGCTCAATCGGCACGTAAAGGCGAACCGTCCCTTTCGTCTCTTCGGGGGAGTGCTGTGCTCAGTGGGGCCGACTGCTGGAATCCATGTTTGCCTGCTTCTTCGTCATTCCATAACTGTTAAACCAGCCGTTCAGCCGTTTGGTCAAACCACCATTTAGAATATCCTGGATGTGCTGAACTATGAGATTTATGGCAACTGTATAGGAAAATAAAGAGATTGTGTGGTCAGGGGAGCCCCAGTTTGTACTTCTACATTTGAGTCACAGAGCTTAGTGTCTGATTTTCTGAAAAATACATTTCCTCATGTTCTTGGAGGAAAGAACTTGAAATCATCCAAAAACAAAGTGCAAATGAAACCATACTGTAGATACTCTGAATATGTTGAAGTAGTATACCTGCCCTGGCCAAGCCCCAGTTTACGCCTCTCATGTATTACTATTATATTCGAGACAAAGAGCTAAATATCAGACTTTGCCAAAAATACTGTATATACCTGGCAACTAGGAAGAACCCAGAACATCCTTTAACAAAACTTGCCACTGTTCTTAAAGGACAGGTTCACAATTTTTCAAGTCTGTCTTAAAAACAACAGTCAGGTGCCCACATGAACAGTGAAAGAGGTTTTCTTCACTGTACTCATTCCTCCTGTTCATACTGGCTATTAAAAGATCCCCTTTACATGTGCTTTCAATGTAAGTGATGGAGGCCAAAATCCAGTGTGTCCAGTCATTTTGTGCAAAAATGCATAAAATGCATGCATAAAAGATGATCTAAAGCTTATATGAGGCTTCAGCAGTCTGAGTTAGTCATATCAAGTGGATATCTGCCCCATTTACAGTCTTCTTAGCATCAAATTCCCTCTTTGTGTTTCCTCGGACAGTGTTTCCCTGTTGAGGTGGAAGTATAGTAACAAAAAGAGGAACTTTGGTTCAAAAAAAGACGATAACGTTGAAAGATATCTACTTGATTTGACTCATTAGGACGGCTGAAGATTCATATTAGCTTCAGATAAACTTTTAAATATTCAATCACTTACATTTGTCTCTTTGATGTTTTATATTTTCAAACGAAATAACATTCATATTGAACTTGTGTTACAAAAAGGCAAGAACATATGTAATTTTCAGCTAGTTACAGTTGCACTTGAGAAACATGTCAAAAATTAGAAATCATCCAGATGGTTAGAAGAGTCTTTTAGGATTCTGAAAATACCCTCAAAACAACAGCAAGTGTTGTTAAGCAATCTTCTGGGTTCTTCTAGTTGCCAGGTGTGTACAGTAGTTTGGGGAAATTCTGCTCCTTAGCTCTTTGTCTCGAATGTAACAGTAATACATGAGAGGCACAAACCGGAGCTCGGTCAGGGCAGGTATCCAGCATCAACACATTCAGAGTATCTACAGTATGGTTTCATTTGCAGTTGGTTTTGGATGTTTTCAAGTTCTTTGCTCAAATCAACAGACAAAGCTGTTTTGTCCTCCCAGCAGCAGAGTCTTTTGCTGCTGCTTTGTTTCAAGAGCACAATTC
This sequence comes from Thunnus thynnus, assembly GCF_963924715.1. NCBI lineage: Eukaryota > Metazoa > Chordata > Actinopteri > Scombriformes > Scombridae > Thunnus > Thunnus thynnus. The sequence goes on along the minus strand of NC_089524.1, from coordinate 30,365,664 downwards.
CCAGCTTAGAGGTCAATAATAAACACAGCTGTGTCCTTCATGATAACACTGTTGAGACTAGGGTCTCAAACATTTGGTTTCAATTGAATAACTATGATCCCTAATGTAGTCTACTGGGAGAATCTCCCAGAGTACAAAAACACATATACTCACCGAAGTTATCAGCTCCTCTCGGTATGATCACATCTGCATATTTCTTCGTCTAAATAGCGTCAATAAAAAGGGAAAAAAAAGTTTTGACCATGAGTCCATTTTCAGGGACACAACCATGCAAACTGGGTTAAGTAGTTTTACATGTAGAATATGCACTCACTGGCAGACAGAACTCCTCAAACGCAGGCTTAACAAAAGTAATGTACTGTGCTAGAATGCTTTCCAAGTCTCGACCACGTTCACTCATATCACGTAGCACTGAGGGACAAGGAGACCAGGAAAAAGTTACCTTTCAGAAGTAATAGTTGAGACACTTTGGGCAACATGCATATTAGTTTTCTAGAAATTTAAAGGATTCATTCAGTTGTGCTTGTATGTCTCACCTCTGCGTGATAGCCGCGTGTCTGCGTCAGTGTCCACAAATAGCTTCATTTGGAAAAGGTCTCGGATGTCTTGGGCGTAGAACATCAGGATGCCCTCAAACAGCACCACATCAGCAGGGTAGACTGTCACTGTCTCTTCCTTCCTGCCACACAAAGACATTAAATATAAAAAACACTTAAAGCATACCTGTGTGACATATGGTGAACGTCAGCCACTGTCACAAGTGACAATAATGGTCAATCTTCATACACAGAGCCACAAGTAGTAGGTGCTGGTTAGTGAGGGGCGAAAAAATATAAAAGGGCACCTGATACATTCAATGGGCCCCATCAGCAGAGAATAATTCATGTTTGGTAAAAAGTCTACATAGATTTTCAATGAAGATTAAAATTTTATAGGGTGACTGAATATAGGGAAAACAACTCTGTGTTAAAAATGATTTACTTTTTAAACATCTCTGTAATAAGATACAGGGAAAACATTTTATTTCTCAAACACATCTTTAGGAAAAACATGGAACTATTAACATTTTGAGAATTAGCTGTTTTGAGCATCTTGTCAGTGAAGTGAGAAGCAGGATTGGTGAAATAAAAAGGAGAATTCTTTTGGCCATGAGTTTGTAAATGTTAATGACCTCATTATGGTCAGTTGGGATGTCACTCTCAATGGACAACAGCAGAAGATCTATGATCCTTCCTCTCCACATCTGTTTCTAAACTGCGTCTTGATCACTTTCCGTTTAGAGAATGATTGACTTGACTGATGCAGTTGTCACTGGCAATGCAGCATTTATTTTGAGGAGTTTTGTCAGCTTTGGGAAGACTATGTCCTCATCATTTTCTTTAAGGCACGTAAGCATAGCTTGGATATTGCTGGTACGGAGGGCATAGCAAGAGTAAGTTCTGTAACTCAATACTTTCAACCTTAAGTTCAATACTCTCTTCCTCCAGGTCATAGAATTGGCAAGGATCCTTGAAAGATGGGGTAGCTGTCATTTGTCATGCCTTTCCAGTTCATTGGGATGGTAAGGCATTGACATACAGCGCTAGAACTGCACTAGCCCTCTTGCCTTTGTCATGTATGTTTTTACCCCATACGGAGAAAGTGATGTTTCCACTCCTCTCCATTTGTTTCTCAGTTAGCAGGGTTACTCAAAGGGTTCTCTTCCAGATTTCATTACAGGATACATTTTCAAACTTTTCAACATGCCTAGGCAGAGGTTTAAGGGTCGTTAACGCATTTTGAATAAAGAATACTCTAATGATTTCCTTAAAGACACAAGATTGATTTCCAATTTGTACCAAAAATTTAGTATAGAGATGGCTGAGTATGTATCTAGCTAGCTAGCTACTATCCATCTAGCATATTGTTTAGCATTTCATAGAGCTTTGGACAGACCTACATATAAAACCAACTTAGAAAATACAGTCTACATACATCAGTAATGTATCCTTAATAATATTTAATCCAGACACTTGTTTTAATTGCAGAAAAGCCTTGCTATGTGACCTATGTCAGGATCAGGACTGCACTGACCTAAACAATCTGAAGAGGTGTGACTGAACAAATTAGAGAGTAGCAATGTACCAAAATCAACTGAATGGAATAATGTCATCTAAAACAACTACAACATGTTTTTAAGGGTGCTTTATTTTCCTAATAATCAGCCTACACAAAGGATACATTCATTTCTACCAAAAGTATCTCATGTTCTCCATTGGAAGGGCACTTCACAGGGTTTTTACACCCCATACAGTGCACCTTGTAGGGCATTTTTTTCTCATTAAAAGTGCACCAAATTTTGCACTTCAGTATGTTAGATTTAGGGGAACCCTGAATTGCTTTTTTTGATTCACTAGAAGGGCATCCTTACAGAACCTCCAACTCACCCTATTATGACGGTAGCTCATAGGGCACTGCATTACATCCTCTTCATTTAAAAAGGCACATCATGTTTTCTCGCTTTTGGGGGTTCTTTACAGGGCACTATCACATTTTCTTCCACTGAAAGGGCACGAGTGAGGGCACTACATTCCAGATTGTAACATATCGGGGCCCTCTGTAAGGCATTTCATCCTGATTTACACATAATTAAGACAGTCATTACAGAACTTTGGTATGTTTTCTCCTTTGCACTGGCACTTCAGAAGGCGCTTTATCATACTGTGAAGGCACCTTAGAGGGCATTTTATCATACTGTGAAGGCACCTTAGAAGGCATTTTATCATACTGTGGGGGCACCTTAGAGGGCATTTTATCATACTGTGGGGGCACCTTAGTGGGCATTTTATCACACTGTGGGGGCACCTTAGTGGGCATTTTATCATACTGTGGGGGCACCTTAGTGGGCATTTTATCGCACTGTGGGGGCACCTTAGTGGGCATTTTATCATACTGTGAAGGCACCTTAGAGGGCATTTTATCATACTGTGAAGGCACCTTAGAGGGCATTTTATCATACTGTGGGGGCACCTTAGAGGGCATTTTATCATACTGTGGGGGCACCTTAGTGGGCATTTTATCATACTGTGGGGGCACCTTAGTGGGCATTTTATCGCACTGTGGGGGCACCTTAGTGGGCATTTTATCGCACTGTGGGGGCACCTTAGTGGGCATTTTATCATACTGTGGGGGCACCTTAGTGGGCATTTTATCACACTGTGGGGGCACCTTATTGGGCATTTTATCGCACTGTGAGGGCACCTTAGTGGGCATTTTACCATACTGTGGGGGCACCTAAGAGGGCATTTTATCATACTGTGGGGGCACGTAAGAGGGCATATTATCATACTGTGGGGGCCCCCTAGAGGGAATTTTATCATACTGTGGGGGCACTTTAGAGGGCATTTTTATCATACTGCGGGCCAGTGCAAGTAGTAGAGTAATAAACTCAGCAAGCTGACTCAGTGATGTCAATTATTCAAGAATATTTAACCTGATGTTTGCTAACATTACATAACATTGGCTACCATAAGCTTCTGGTAAGACCAATTAAAGCTGTAGCAGCAAAACCCTAGAGTGTATTGAAATGAGTAATGTTGGGTTTCATTGCTTGTGAATTTAACTTTTCCATTGCATAAGGAAGAATGTGTCATTTCCTCTTTAAAAAGTTATATAATCTCAGTTTAAAGCTACAATGAAAGGCTTTAAAAATTTAATTCTAAGAGAAAAAAAAGAGTTAAAACTGGATTATACCAGAGTTTTTGCATGTTTTATCCTATTTAATAGAATTTACATATATTTTGCATTACTGATGACTATTCTTGATTCATTATGCTATGAAAATCAATTGGTGTAAAAGGTAGATTATTTAACAGTGGACATCATGTCCGCTTTTATTGTTAATGTTGGTGCTGCATTATGATGCATTGGAGACATCGATTATAGGACATGGGTTGAAACATGTAAATACACTCCTTAAAAGACTCATTCACCTGGAATGGGTAACAAAGTCATAAACAGGGATGTGCACTGTTTTGCCCTCCTTGATGTCCCATAGAGTCGCAATTATGAGATCGTTGTCAAATGCATCTGTAGGGAAAGAGCACAAAGCAGCAGGATGAAATATTACTAGACACTGGATGAAACGAAACCTCACACCAAGAACCTGAGTCACATGCAGATTAATTGCTGGAATCATTGTAGGCGACACACAACTATTTCAGGCCAACAGACTTCCATCTTTGATTATCCTGCCACCAGAGGATACATGAATGCAATGAGGTGTGTTGTTGGCAAGATAAATAATACAGAGTGCTGACATACCTGGGTGATCGAAGTTGAACTGGCCCTTGAGGGCTTTAGCCTTCTGTTCTGGGGTGAGGACCCTGTAGAAGCTATCCTGGCTGAGGATGGCCACTTGCCGCTGGTGGTGGTCAATCTCGTTCTGCCCCAGCAGCTCCATGATCTTGCTGCATACCGACGACTGGCCACAAAAGCACAACGAAAACAAGTAGTATGACAAAATACTGGCCCTTGTTATCTGATTTTCCACATCCTTCTGTTTTTGGAACTTGCAGTGGTTATCTGTACAAACCAAACCAAAGTGTAAGCCTTCATTAACACTTTGTTTACTTTACTTGTGTGTTTGTGGAGATATTATATTAGAAACCAATCTAAAGCTGCAAATGTGGATTCGTGATATCATGGCTACATTAGGATGGTGTCTAAAAAGAAGACTCCAAGTCACTTATATCAGTCAGATCCTAACTGGAGTGCCGACCTCTTTTCTCAGTGTTAATTTTGTCTGAACTCAGTAGACAGAGACGCACTCAAAGATAGATTCATACAGAAAACAAAAGACTGCAGTCGACTCCCCACTAAAGTAACGTGCATGGGAGAACAGGTGGTATCATATCAGGAAGTCAAAGCCACAAACAACTGTCTGCTGAGCCACAACTTATCTTTTGTTGATAATCAAGTTACTGTATTATCACAATTTTGGCTTGTTCGTATTTGTCAAGCCAAGGAATAGGTAGAGTGTTGCTGGATAATTCAACTGCCTTTCAAGTTAACACTGCGTGTCCGAAACGTCACACACTGCAGCGTGGAGGACTGCTGGACTGCAACTCTGTTGCTTTACTACATCTCTGGTATCATTCAAATGACCAAATTCGTCACACATTATGAAGACTAATGCATCTTTTCTGATGCAACAGAATAACAATTATTGCCAACACTTCACAGTCTTTGAAATACTGCACAAGGTTGGATACAGGATGGGGAATTATAATGCAGATTTTTAGTCTCTCATGGCACTGAAGAATCGTTGTAATGCCAAATGAGGGGGCCTGCGATGCACAAAATGAAACAGAGGATGCATCAGTATTACAAAAGAAGAAAATTAAGACTTTTCAGGATGAGATCAGCACATCCACCAGAAACAATACAGATGAGGATAGTAAAAATAAACCTTCCTCAGACTACCACATCTTAAACTGGATATGGCCCGCAGACAACATGACACCATGAAATAATAATAATCGGATTGTGCTTAGTTATGCAAAGATTTGGGGTTAATGTGGCTTTCAGGGTCTTTTAATGTTTTTTTTTTTAGTCTCTAATTTCCATGAGCTTACAGGCAGAAGAACCTACACAGCTGATGCTAATTAAGTGAAATCGCACTTTTTATTGTGGCCCTTGCCACCCTTTATATCCCTTGAAGTTGAGAAATGTGAAGATATAATGGCTACATATGAGAGCCCTTAATTTTCATCTATCACACTGCTTTATTAACCATCCCAGCAAAAGGCACATTATAGACAATAGACATGTAGAGTTCTTATCCTAGTTTGACATGCGGCCTACACCCCTGTCAGTACTAATCAGTCTACACAATCAGTTTAATTGATCTAACAGAAACACAATAAATTGCCCAGGATTTTTTACCCCGCAAAAAAAAAAATGTTGCGCGTCATCAATATCCTAAATTATATCAACCCCGCTGTGTCAGCCTGATATAAAACCCTAATAAATACCGAGAAATAAAAAGTGTGAAATAAACGCCAACCTTGCCGCTGGCTGTCCCTCCAGCCACACCAATGAGGAAAGGCTGCCGATTATTGTGCTCATTTTCGGCTTGGTCACCTGGCTTTGTCTCGCTGTCGCCTGCCATGCTTCATCTGCAGCGCTATGCGGCCCTCTGACACACGGGGGTGTCTGCGCTCCTCCCATTTCATGATGCTGCCGGTGATGATAATGATGAGGCTGACGATAATCGGCACGATGATGATGATGATGATGTGCTGGTTATTAAAATGTTGTGGTGAGTAGCTTGTATAGCCTAGTGATGTTGATGATGATGAAATAAGAGTTGGGCAGTTATATTAAAAATGTTGGTCAATTATTATCATGCACTTTAGGCTATACTTTCATTTATAAGATACTTTAAAATTCTATACCACTGAATATTGAGTCAACGGATTGAAATGAATTACAAAAAATAAAATACATTTTCATCGTAGTTGTAGGGTTTTTTCTTAAAAAAAAACAAAGAACAAAAAACAAAAAACAATGTGCTTCTTTTTCATATGGAGAGGAACCGCCTTTGTAAAGGTTTTTTTTTTTTTTTTTTTTTTTGCCATTGTCGTTACTGCGTCAAAAAAGGTGCTGATTAAACCATGACACCTCATTTATAGGCCTAAATGCTAAAAAAAAAAAAAAAATCAATGTAAAGCAATCAAATACAACGCCTTAATATATATATATATATAACACAACTGAGTGGACACTTCTGACTCTGTGTCAACTTTAGTTAAAAATGGGCATTATTTATCACAGAACTGTGTCAAGTGTTTCTCTTCAGTGTAGAAAAGCATGATCAAGTTTTTAAAAGAAACTGATTTAGTTAAAACAATCTAGGGGTTTTCTTATTTGAGAAGATTGAGTAGAGGAAGAACAAGAAGAAGATGTTTCTTTAACTTTATTAACAACACATTAATATTACAATACAATTATTTGTACAGGGAGTATTAGTGACAAAATAAAATAATCACAAAAACACAAGCAGACATACTATTGTACAATGTAAAAAGATACATAATACAGAAATTAAGATAGAAAAATAAATAAATATAACTTATTAACTAACTAACTTATTAACTAACTAAAAAGTGAATAAGCAATATTGCAAACCAACTTCAACCATCTAGCAATGTTGTCCACAATGTTTTTCAAGACATGAGATGTCTTTACAGCTTTTTTGTCTTTAGATAATTTACTGAAAGAATCATAGAATTGAAGAAGAAGAAGAAGAAGAAGAAGAAGAAGAAGAAGAAGAAGAAGAAGATTGTTTTGATGGTAATTACATCCATGGGTAATTCTTTGTTTGGTAGAAATATTAGAGAGGGCATATCTTTATTTCACAATCCAGATCAGTGGGTGGCGGTAATGCATCGGAAAGCTGTTTGCCAACCACCGATGAAAGCAAAAGAAGAAGAAGAAAAGCCGCTGAACCGGACGTACTTTACAAACGTGACCTTTCCGCTAGTGCTGACCCAGCTCTATTAAACTGAAATACACAGATAAGCCTAATGTGCTCAGGGAATATTTTCTAACAAACAAAATACAATATTTGTCAGCGGTCTGATAAACGGGCAGTAAACGGCACACTAGCGCCATGAGTACGATGTTTGCAGACACGATTCTGATCGTTTTCATCTCCGTGTGCACAGCGCTTTTAGCAGAAGGTGAGTGAATGTAGGCAGCTTACTGTCGTCCAAGAAACTCAGGGAAACATGACGTTTTCACATTATTCTGGGTAACACAGATTGACATAAGACTGCCAACGTAATTACTATTGATAAATAGTTATTTTGGGATCTTACAATGTCCTGCAGTTCAGTATTTAGCCAACAAAGCTAATCGCAAATGCCGTGCGTTAGTGTCGAGGCAGACAGCGCAACAAACATAATTTCCGGATCAACTGTCACAGTAACCGTCTGATGACAAGAAAGTCGAGGTGTGAATGATGAAATGACTCCTCTGCTTCCATCCTAATTTATGAGAATAGAAATAAATTAAGAATATACCTTCAAATTAAAATGTGTACTAAAACAAGCACTTAAGTTGTTCTTACAGGTTGATATGACTCTGATAGTGTGCTTTTATTTTCCTGTTCTCACTGAATACTTCCATAAATTGTTTTTTGTCAAAGTGTTTTTGTAAATGTTTTTTTCAACCTCTTCTTTCTTGGCATGGCAAGTGCTGTTGGAAACTACAACATCTTAAATTCAGCTGTCTAATAGCAAATGTTTATTGCTGAAAAATAAAATGTTCACATTATCCCTTTAATGATATTTATATTCTACTCATTGTTTTGTGGGTTTAATTTAATTTGATTTAAAGTACTCAGATCCTTTACGTAAGTAAAAGTACCAATACAGTATAAAAATACTCCATTACAAGTAAAAGTCCTGCATGAAAAATCCTACCTAGTAAAAGTACATAAGTAAGAGACTGTGTCTTCTTGTTAAGTACTTGTTCAGTGACAGTAGAGTTGAATCTAATCTAATAAGTATTATCAGCTTGATGTAGTTAAAGTATTGCAGTAAAAGTAGTGGTTTGGTCCCTCTGACTGATATATTATTATATATGACATCATTAGATTATTAATAGTGAAGCATCAGTGTTAGAGCAGCATGTTACTGTTGTAGCTGCTGGAGGTGGAGCTAGTTTCCACTACTTTATATACAGTTAGCTAGTTAAGTCCAGTGGTTCCCAACCTAGGGGTCGGGCCCCTCCAAAGGGTCACCAGATAAATCTGAGGGGTCGTGAAATGATTAAAGGGAGAGGAAAGAAGAAAAAAGTTCTGATACACAAATCTGTTTTCAGTTTGTGGACTTTTTCTCTTATCTTTGATTTTTGGTGAAATATTGGATCATTTGAACATTTATTGAAATGAAACTATGTGAGAAGTTTAGAGGGAAAAATCACTATTTGGTGGAGCTGTTAACAACTCAGACATGTGAAATGTGACCCCGACTACACACTGCTTTCTGTAAGACATCACAAGCCAAAAATGTTGGAAACCACTAGTTTCATCTTTAACAATGTGTTGTATTTTAAAAGCTTGTTATATTATCCATTGTGTCAAATTCATCTGAAAAGTAACTAAAGCTGTCAAATAAATGTAGTCAAGTAGAAAGTACAATATTTCCCTCTGAAATGTAATGGAGTAGAAGTATAAAGTAGCATCAAATGGAAATACTCAAGTAAAGTACAAGTACAGTATTTGAGTAAATGTTCTTTCCACCACTGTCTGACTCCAACAAATAAATAAAATAAGGCTGCAGAATGTTCTCTGGTTAATAATTGGTGTCAATCAAGTTGATCTGAACTCCTTACTGGCAGGAGTGAAGCCAGACAGGTTCTGTATTTTATATAGTGATATCATCATGAAATAGTACATTTTCACTAACAATTCTCTTATCGATTTTCTTCTCAGGAATTACCTGGGTTTTAGTGTATCGTACCGAAAAGTACAAGAGGCTAAAGGCTGAGGTAGAAAAACAAAGCAAAAAGCGTAAGTGAATCATACTTGTCCCTTATGCAATGCTACTATTAGTATTTATATAATATATTGATTTCCTCTGGACTGTTAATATTTATTCACTGTTGTCTGTTTGGTATTAGTTGAGAAGAAAAAGGAAACCATCACAGAATCTGCAGGACGTCAACAGAAGAAGAAAATTGGTAAGAGTCTTTTAAATGATAAGAAATATGTATGTTTTAGCAGAAATTAATAGATTGAACAGGAAAACCTCAACATATGTTTTTTTTTATGAATAGCCTCTTTCCTCACAGCGATGGTGTTCTAAATAAAAAGATCTATGCTTCTTAATGTATTACAGAAAGACAAGAGGAGAAGCTGAAGAACAACAACAGAGACCTGTCCATGGTGAGAGATAGAGACATACATTGAATATATGATTTTTAGATGTTGAGCTTGTAGATATATTATAATTTCAGTATTGTCTGTGATTTTGACTTCTGGTATGAGAGAACAGTTGTACGTTATCGTTATTAACAATGAATGTGTGTTCTAGTTCAATCCAATCTGCATTCTAAACAACTGTTTGTAATCTTTGTTTGTTTATAGGTGCGCATGAAGTCCATGTTTGCCATCGGCTTCTGCTTCACAGCTTTGATGGGCATGTTCAACTCCATGTAAGTGTTACGCATTGTTACACCAGGTTAAACCACTATTTATTTATATTATTTTAAAAAGAAAATAAGATAAAAGTCAAAATGTTGACAACTGTAAGCTACTGCTTCTCACTGAGTGCACAGGAATATTGTGTTCAAATGACAAAAGTAATAAATAAGTAATTATTATGTTCTGCAAACAGCAAACATGATCTGATTTAAATTCTCTAGACCACCTCTTAAAATGTGCAGTCAAACTCTCACCGCTGTCTGTTCCTGTTTCTTCAGTTTTGATGGAAGAGTAGTGGCCAAATTGCCGTTTGTGCCGCTGTCTTACATCCAGGGACTGTCTCATCGCAACCTGCTGGGCGAGGATTACACTGACTGCTCCTTCATCTTCCTCTACATCCTCTGCACCATGTCCATCAGACAGGTAACTTCTACACTTACAGTGACTGTAGACCCAGGTTGGGGTCAATGCCTTTCACTGTATGTGACTGGGCAAATATGGATTTCATGTTTTGTATCATATTAGAAGAAATCTTACGTTTTTGCAGAGAAAACACTACATTCTCTGAGCAGCAATATTATTATATTCTTTGAGATGTATCATCTAGTTTTCAATGGGAGCCTACATACAGCTGATGTGATTTAGGCAGCAACATGTTCTGTCCTCTGGTGCCACCCTCAGGCCAAGTTTTACACTGTTTGTCCCACAAAGGAATTCAGTTTAGCAAAGTTGTCATCATCAGCGAATTTGTTTTCTGGTGTGTAATGAACACTACAGCCTCAGGAGGCTGCTAGTGCAGCTGTAGACTTCAGCTTTGTTGACATTTTGAAGACCAAACAATTAAGCAGCTGTTTGAACAATATTCAATATTTGTTATAATTGCATGAATGCCCCACCAGTGGAAAGCACAGATTAGAAGGTAACTTTTATAAGATCAGCAGTTGAGACATAATCTTATCAAACTCCCATTAATAAAACCAGTACATTACAGCCATTATCTGCTTTGGGACAGGACTATCATATTTCTAGCATCTTCAATGGGATAAGGCTGGCCTTATTCTATATATTTCTCATTGTCAACAAATCCCATGAAAAACCCCAAACTATCAATGTATTAGTCTGTCTCTTCATACTTTCTGACTGTTGTGGCACTCAGCTCCAAGCCCAGTGGTTCCCACTGAAGATTTACATCTTTGAAAATGGACAACAAAAGCATAAAACATTCTTACATAACTGGGCACTGTAGTTTAAAGCAAAAATTAGAGTATAATACACATTTGGTGTTCTAGTTAGTATTTCTGACAGCAGGACGATGTGTGTGTGTGTTTGTGAGCGACTGAGTCAAAATAAACTACAATGTCCAGTCATCATAAGAAAGGAACATGTTACCCAGTGCAACAGTGTGGCTCACTGATGTGTTTTTGGACAATAATGTAATGCACTACAGCTATTGCTGTATTGCACAGAGTACTATGTCAGGCTTTGAAACACAGACAGTATTTGTTAGTAGGATTAATTCATTGTTGGTTTTGTCTTTTCATGGGATTTGTAGCCTGGGAACCAGATGAATCTGCCGAGCTCATGTTTTATTTGCGTCTGGCCCCCCCCTTCCACTCAGACTGGTTTCCACCAAGTGGCAAACTCTGGGGCTGAAAAATGAAGCCAATGCAGAAGTGCCAAAAACTGCAGTTCCTTGAATGGCCACTTGAGGCCCCAAAAGCGAGTCAATCCTCATAGACCCCCATGTTAAAATGTCCAACTTTACAGCAGAAATAAACATGTTTACAGCCTGGTACAAACAACGCTTTAGGTCTCTATAGCTAATTTCCCCTTTCATGACAACTGTATGGGAGGTGAATTTTTTTATAACTCACTCGTTTCAATTTTAATAAGCCTTGAAGTTATGCATAATGAAGGACATGGCTGCTTTGAGTGACAGGTCTGCCAGCTGCTAGGTGGCTTGTTTCAGCCATTCGACACGCCTCTTTGCCCATTTTTGATTGGCTGGAAGTGAGGCAGAGTCACGCACTGCCAAGATGGCGACGGCCATAAGAATGAAGATTCTGTTACTGCATTGCCTATTTCCCGCCTCTGATGTTTTCAGAAACATATTTTAGTGTACTGTTTAGCTGTAACATAGGAAAGTTTGTGACCAGGCCGCCATTTTTTTCCTTCTTCAAAATGGTCGAAGCGCCACCATGTATGTATAATAAGAGTTAATACGAAACTGAAAATAGTGCCTATTCAGTCAAGTAAGAATTGCTTGGCTGGAACATACACTAACAAAAATTTCCAGCTTTTGTGTTTGCTTCCCTGTTGTGCTGCCCACTGAATATGTGCAGTAGTGTTTCCCCTGCCCTGCCCGCGAGTTCATGCTCAGCCCTTAGACATTACATTGTGATGACATCATGGATTTTTAAATCACTTTTCTAGGCTCGGGCTCGGCTCGAGAAAGGTTTTACAAATATAAAATCTCCATGGATTAAAAATTCATAATAGAAAGAGTCATAATTGACCTTGTTTGCAGTTGGAGGTGTCCTGTCAACAGTACAGACGTCTCTTTTACAATGGTGGTCTATGGGGAAAACGCTTTTTGGGCTGCAGGGGGATCTTTTGCTGCAATACTGCAAGTGACCACTGGGAAAAATTGGCTGCAAGGCTGAGCAGTGGAGCCCTATCCAGATATTATAATACATCCATGAGCACCACCCAACTTGCATGTGTCGCTCAGTGCTAGGTCATATGTTTTGTTGCTCTGATTGGTTGTAGGTCTATCCAGTTGTGTCCAGAGGCATTTTGGTCTGCACCCATTCATAACACCCCTTGGAGATCAAAAATTGATTGAGAGGTTCCACACTAATATGCATTTGCGAATTAGTCAGACAATACTATACAATTTGGGTACAACGGGAAAAACAGAAAACATTGCTTTGCAGTTACACAGTAATGATGCCCTTGCCTAAGGTTAGGGATGGATGAGTGTTTACTCCTCTATTTCGATAGTTTATTGTGCCATATAAACCTTTATCACATGAACCTCAGATAGAAAATCTATTTCCTTGTGTTTTCCTGTTTCTGAAAGAAGTTTTTGTGCACTTTGTCTTTTCTCCAGAACATTCAGAAGATGCTGGGTCTTGCGCCTTCCAGAGCTGCAACAAAACAGGCTGGAGGCTTCCTGGGACCTCCCCCCCAAGCAGCTAAGTTTTCTTAATCATCGGACAGGTTCAAGAGTGCTGTTCCATCACTGCGACTGTGTGCAGTCATGGCTTCCTCATCTGACAACAGACACGACTGTTTCAAGCTGTGCCGGAGCAAACATATTCTCTATTGTAGCTACTGTATCACTACCCTCTGTTTGACTTCTAATACACTTGTTGTTTATTTAACTTTCAGATTGTCTTATGTAGAAATTAGAAAAAAAGTTGTTCTTAATTATATTGATTACCAAAGGATACAAATGTCTACCTTGTATTCTGTGCAACCGTATGTTGTTTTTGGAATTTTAATTATTAATTGGCACAATAAACATCTGATCCATTTGTCAGTATTATTGTATGTCATTGTCTGTCACTTCTTGCAAATTAATAAAGTTTTATAATCATGTTTAAGTAGTGTTTTTTTAATTTCTGATTTTTTTTTTCTGATGATTTCTTTTTTTTCTCTGCCGTCTCGTGTCATTATCAGCTAAAATGTTCACACCCTTGTGAGACCTCCATGACATGGAATTATCCCCCATTTCCACCCTCCATTATTCAAGCATCCTGACCAAACAGTTGGAGTCACTAGTGCAGCAACACAGTTTAGAACTTTAACAGGCTTCCCACTTGCAAACACAGAAAAGCCAGAGGTACCTTAAAGGTGCCCTGTGGAGTTTTTCTGTCAACAAAGTTTCTGTTTACATTCAGTGTTACTCACCAAAACACACTGTGTATCCTTGAGCTTTAACAAATGTGTTCAATGTGTTTCCTTCCTCCAAACATTTTCATTTAGCAATTTGTCTTAAAATTTTGAAACCTGCATTATTTACATCCATGCTCACTAGCTAGCAGTACTCTTCCCTGCCTTTCCTGTTGAATTGCTGCGTTTCTTGGTGTGTTACTGCCACCTGTTGATGAATGTAATAGGGTGGAACCATTGACTGGAAGGAGTGCAGGACAAGAAACAAAACCACAACCCAAATCTAAAAACATTGCTCCAGAGTGCTGCTAGTTGTCAAGAACTCTACAGGTCACCTTTTATTGGGTTTCAAACCCTGGGTTTCATTTCACAACAAACACTTGTGATGGTAGGAAAAACACAGGTGTTACTAATAACATTAACAACAGCTCATTCTATTCTAATAGCCCCAATGAGCCAGTGTGCCAGTGAGCCAGCATGCACAATACCAGCACCCTGAAACTAAAACAGCTAAATGGAATTCAGTCATCACTCATTTTATTATTTATGGAAAAAAGCTTGTTCTCTCTTTAATTATTGTGCTCTTCACAATTTTTCAAGCGTGTCTTAAAACAGGTGTCCATATGAACAGTGAAAGAGGTTTTCTTTGCTGTAATCATTCCTCCTGTTCATACTGGATATTAAAAGATCTCCTTCAAATGTGCTTTCAATGTAAGTGATGGAGGCCACACAATCATTTTGTGTAAAAATGTGTTTAAAAGATGATCTGAAGCTTTTATGAGACTTCAGCATTCTGAGTTAGTCATATCAAGTGGATATCTGCCACATTTACAGTGTTTCCCTGTTGAGCTGTGGTGGAAGTATAGTAACAAAAAGAGGGACTTTGGCACTAAAAAGACTAACGTTGAAAGATATCTACTTGATTTGATTCATTTGGATGACTGAAGCTTCATATTAGCTTCAGATAAACAGGAATGATTACAGCAAACATATTTCAGTGTTCATTTGTCACCTGACTATTGTTTTAAGACAGACTTGAAAATAGTGTCCTTTAAGGCTAATTTCAGTGTTAAATAGAGCAGTCAAGGCCCTCTTCCAGCAGAAACAACTGTCTATCCCGTATGTTTTGTGTATTTTTACTGGAGCCGCTTTATCACTTTGTTGGAAAAATATATGACTCTTACAAAACAGATGATTTGACCAATAATAAAATAAAGAAGTGTAAAACTTTAAATGAAAACATAGATTTTATCATGCCAGTCACTAAGGATTTTTCAAGACAATAGACTGTTTTGTGGAGAACATGCTTTTGAGGTGGCTTTAGAGGATTTGATTTAGTACAACAGGATTTTTTTTAGTGCTATTTCAAATAAATCCTAATAATATAAATAATAAATAAATGAATAGTCTTTTTTTTTTTTTTTTTTTTTACCACTAAAGCAGAAATGATAGCTAATTTCATGGCAAAATTCAATATCCTTGAATATTTTTTCCTTCCTTCCTTTATTTATATTTATTTTATTTTTCTGTATACTATTAACTTACTTATTATAACTTGTCTATGTTGAGACAACTACACATGGGTCCTCTCAACTAACTTGGGAAAGTAAAAAGTAACACGTTCTCTATCGGGACAGGACGAGCTGCAACCCAAGGATAAAATAAACAGAAATGAGACGCACCCAGAGGATACAATAAACAGAAATGAGACGCACCCAGGGGACAAGACAAACAGAAATGAGACTACCCAGAGGCAGTACTCCATGTTGGACGATAGAGGCGTGTACTGTCTGCTGAAGGGGATTAATGTTCATATGTGTACGGGTGTCGAGTGAACGCCTAGTCCGTCTACGGAAGCGCCAACGGTGAGTCTACACCACACTTTCTCTGTGTCACTGTCATTAACGTCTAATTCCTGTTAGCTTAAGTGCTTAGCTGAGCTAACAGTTAGAGCATAAAGATATACAGCGTGAATTTGCATGTTGTCCTAAATATTCTGCACAATATGTGTATGTAAGTAATTTTGCTGTAACTGTTGCAGGTCCTCTCACAATGGCCCAGTCAATCCTTGACATCATGCCCGGAGCCTCGACAGGGACTGTGCAGGTCACTGAGCCTCTGAACTTCTGGGCTGGAAAACGAGTGAAACCCAGACAGGAGAAAAACGCAGAGCCTGTGTTTGAACCTGCGACTGGTAAATACAGCACAATAAAGTCTGGTTTCTCATTTAATGCTGCTTTTAATAAGGCGAAGGATCAATAAAGACATTTGGGGATAAATATATCGTCACTATGAGGACACCCTGTTATATAACTGGTACCCTCCCATTTTCCCTACGGGCAAGAGTGGAGTAACCAACCTAATTCAAAAGGAAAAACTGAATTATGAAGAAAAACTTTTTCCTTTTGCTTTTGTTAAATTGCTCTTAATATCAATATATAAATAAATAAATATTTCACTGAATTCTCTCATTCTTATGTTTGTTTTTTGAGCGTTCCCAGACTGTTACTATGCTTGTTTCTGCAGGCCGGGTCTTGTGTCAGATGGTACCCTGTGGGCAGGAGGAGGTGGACGAGGCCATTAAGAGTGCCCATGCTGCCTACCTGAAATGGAGCAAGATGGCAGGCATGGAGAGAGCTCGGGTGATGCTAGAAGCTGCCCGCATAATCAGGGTGAGACGGTCAAACTGTTGAGTCATTCCCACATGCTGAATGAGAGACTGGCCATTCAGATTTCAGTGTTGCGCAACATAAATTGAGGCTGACTGTTGCCAGCATGCAATAAGACTAGTTATTCATTAAAAACACAAACTTTGCCCCCTCCCTCCTCTACTGGCCTACATTTGTAAAAAATAGACCTTTTGTATGGCTGTGTCACCTCCTTTTTTATGTCATGCTGGTGAGGATTCCAACGCTAATTTGTCATTGCATAATCCTAAAGCTGTACACATGAAATAACACTGCATTTCCACAAGGTGTCATTTCAAATAGTTCAGCCAAAATTCTTTGTTATTCCAAAAAAAAAATAGGAACGAAGGGAAAAGATTGCAAAGCTGGAAGTGATCAACAATGGCAAGACCATCACTGAAGCACTGGTGGACATTGATATTGCCTGGCAGTGCATTGAATACTATGCTGGCATGGCTGGTACACTTGCAGGTGGGTGCACCAACGCTCTAGTTTTTGTCAAATGAGCATGATCCATCTTCACCTAAACTTCATCTGTACCATTAGATCCTTTATACTCTGTTATATTTGCTCCAAAATTGAACTTACTGTTGTGTTGTGTTTGTATTTTCTTCAGGCCAGCACGTCCAGCTTCCCGGTGGATCATTTGCTTACACCAGGAGGGAGGCCCTTGGTGTGTGTGTGGGAATCGGTGCCTGGAATTACCCCTTCCAGATAGCATCATGGAAGTCTGCTCCTGCTCTGGCATGTGGTGAGTTTGTAACAGTGTTTCTAACACATTGTTGTAAGGTTTGAGGCCATTTTTTCTGCTTGAGTGTCCAGCATCATGTGTCTCTTGTGTCTAAGAATCCTGCTGTGTGGACCGTAACCTGCAGTGTTTTAAATGTGTTTTTTGTTTCTTTAGGTAATGCTATGGTATTCAAGCCTTCTCCAATGACTCCTGTGACTGCCGTCATACTGGCTGAGATCTACAAAGAGGCAGGAGTACCTGACGGGCTCTTCTGTGTGGTGCAAGGTGGAGCAGAGACTGGCACCTTGCTCTGCCATCACCCGATGGTCGCCAAAGTCTCGTTCACCGGCAGCGTGCCGACAGGCAAAAAGGTACACTGACAGAATATAACAAATATAACATAGTTCTGTGAAATTTAACAGAAAAGAACAAAGCAGTGTGAACATCATGTCTACTTTTATAAGTAGACAAGTAGTATATTGCCAGAATCCCATTATATTGTGTTAGATGCAAGTTTAGCTTGATTGGGAATGTTTGCACTGTAACAACAAGATAACGTTGATCACAACTGGAACAGATTTAGTGGTCATTATGATTGATTACTTAAAACTTTCAAGACATTTCAGTATCTTTATACCATGGTGAAATGACTTGGATGCCTACAGTCATGAACAAATCATAGTATGAGGAAAATGTGGATCAGCAGTGTAGATTATATGTGCTTTGTCAGAACTCTGTTAAAAAACACTAATACACTTTGTTCTCCTTGTACTCAGGTCATGGAAATGTCTTCAAAGGGGGTGAAGCAGGTGACTCTGGAGCTTGGAGGGAAATCTCCCCTCATCATCTTCAAAGACTGTGACCTGGAGAACGCAGTGAAGGGAGCACTCATGGCAAACTTCCTCACACAGGGACAAGTGAGTTTACAGGGGTTTTTTTATTTTAAGCTGTTGTATCATTTACTTATTCTATTCGATGCACTTCACCCCACAGGTTAAACAAAAATCAATCTGCTTTTGTAAAGGTTTGCTGCAATGGGACCAGAGTGTATGTTCAAAGAGAGATCATGCCGCAGTTCCTGGCAGATGTGGTCAAGAGGACCCAGGCCATCCCTTTGGGTGACCCCTTGCTGGATGGCACTCGGATGGGGGCACTGATCAGTAAGCCACAGCTGGAGAAGGTGCTGGGATTTGTCAGTCAAGCCAAGAAAGAGGTACATAAAAATGATGAAAGCATTATTACTTTGATCATTAGATTAGACAAAGTTGTCACAATTCCTACAGATGAATTGAGCAATCATGGAGAAGCCTTTATCAGGGAATTAATCAGCTGTGATAGCACCTCAAGAATACTCACCCAGCTATAAAGCAATTTAAATTGTTTTCAGTTTTTAGTTCTCATGGATATTTTACTAATATGTTTGTTTCTCCAGGGAGCCAAGGTGCTTTGTGGAGGGGAGCCTTTTGTACCCAGTGATCCCAAACTGAAAGGAGGCTATTTCATGGCACCCTGCGTACTTGGTATATCTGTTTGTATATTCTCCAATATATATCTTTTTTTTGGTGCCCCCGCCAGCTACTGATGATACAGCTTCAGAGATTATTCCATCTGCATGTGTTGTGTCCTTGTATATGTTACACCCAGCTCTCTCTCCCCCGGCACAGACAACTGCAGAGATGACATGACCTGTGTGAAGGAGGAGATTTTTGGCCCAGTCATGTCTGTCTTGCCTTTCGACACAGAGGAGGAAGTTCTCCGGCGGGCCAACAATACCACTTTTGGACTGGCCTCTGGAGTCTTCACCAGGTCAGCTGAGGAAAGAATGCGCGCACACACACACACACACACACACACACGCACATCTGAGTTTGTCATTATTCAGAAGTCTGTTGCAACTGCTGATAAACAATGCTGATGGTTTACACTTGACGATAAGGAGGTTATTTCATTCCATTGGCAGTGACCCTGGGTTTCCACCAAATGGCCAATAAAACTTTCACAACTAACGTGGAACTCATTGTGCAACTAGAAAATGCAGTTTCTGTAGAAATTGCGTGTGATTACTGAAAGCGAATTTAGATAGCATAACTGGAAGCTGAACACTATTGAAAAATCTACCAAGATTAAAATCAGCAATGGATGTTTGTAAGACAGACATGCTATGCACTGAGCTAACATGTCACACAGTAATGTCAGGCCAGATTCTGGTGTTTAGCCTGTCACTTGCATGAAATTGACAAAAAAGCAGCTCAGCTCATCAAGCAGATTGACATCACCTGGACTCCTTCATCTCTACTGAGTTCTGCCCTAATCAGGGCTCAAACTCACAACCTTTGGATCTAAAAGGAGTTCAGAAATGACATGAGCTTAAACCACTGGACTACTCAGACATGCCATGTAGCACAGGAGAAGATGTCTTTAACAAGCATATCAGTCCACATTTTAGGTAGTAATGTTAAGGTAAGCTAGAGTGGAATTGAATTATGGTACAGGATAAAGACGTGAGGCAACTTTGTACATGAGAGCAATATTATGAGGAGCACTGCAATGAGCAGATACTGAACACACAACCTTGTCATCTAAGGTGAAGCTGATCAGAGAACAGCGTTCTAAACCACTGAGCCAACAGATATTCCCAGTAATGAGAGGAAAAAATCTCCATTTTGATGATGAAAATGTATTTGTCTCAAACTAGAGCTTGAAGCCCAGAGATTAGTACATCATTAGTGAAAGCAAGACTAGTTTAACATGAGAATGAATGATATGTGTAAAAAGTGTTTGAAGGAAGAGAGAATCTGTAAGTTTAAGAAACTGGAGTGAGAGGAGACACACATCCTGCAGACTGTATTGCAGTCAATGAGAACATGACAGCGACTCTCTATCAATTAAGGTTCAGATCTCAAAACCTATAAGTCCCATGTGAAATGTTTACATTGTGAGAGAGAGGAGGCTTGTGGCAACATACTGAGACAAGATATGTGCTTGAGGAGTTAAAATTGTGGAAGTGATAGCTGTTCAGAAAAAAAATTCTGGTCTAAAAATACCTGTGCTCTCCACTGTGCCTGATCACATGACACACTGGTGAGACCTGACAAAGTCTGAAAAACCTCTGACTTTTGGCTTAAATTGCTGAAAAATTATAAAAGATATCACTAAACAATCTGATAACTTTGAAAGTTCAAAGTTTTGTGAACATTTTAAAGTTTGAATGGTGTCTGTATGATAAGGGACTTCCAAGCAGTTGAGTGTCAAAGTGACCAAGGTTCCAACTTGGTTGGATGGTTCGTCCCATAGACTGCCATTATAAATTTTAATGTTTTAAAAAATTATATAAAATCGCTGAAACATGTTACATTTCAGAAAAATACAAGCACACATCTGCTGAATGAGTTGCACAGATTGATGTTTGAATGGTTTTTATAGCACAAAGTATGCAGCAGTTGAAACGCAGCAAAAAATGTACAGAAGACGGAATAAGAATAAAGAGCTTTTAGCAATCACACAATAATAGTCTTTGCATCTGGATGGCAGATGAGGCAGCATTTTTACCTGCGTGGTCAAGTTGTATTTAGACAACTGAGTGTTATTTTTGTGCTGAAAATCCCAAAATCTGTCCTTTTTCCCCTGCCTGCAGGGACATTTCACGAGCCCATCGTGTGGCTGAGAACCTGGAGGCAGGAACCTGCTTCATCAACAACTACAACGTTAGCCCTGTGGAAGTGCCATTTGGCGGATACAAGATGTCAGGTAGGATGTTGTAAAGTTAAAATGGTCAGAATTACCACTTCTGTCAATGTAGACGCAAAGTGTCTTCAACGTAGAAGCATGTGATCATAGTATTACATGTTATTGCAGTAGGTGACCTGAATTAATCTCACTGAATCATCTATGATGTCTACTGTGCTTTGCCAGGCTTTGGCAGAGAGAACGGCCAGGTGACAATCGAGTACTACTCCCAGCTGAAGACTGTGGTCGTAGAAATGGGCGATGTCGAGAGCCTCTTCTGAAACTCCTCACCAAGTTTACACTGCTGTGACCAGAAATTTAATAAAACTCTTCTCCCTTTAGTCATGATCACTACACCAGACATGAGGACCTATAGCACTCTCCTCTTTTGCACTGTTTGTATTTTACCTGTGTACTTAGAGAAACATGCCTGAAAAAATCACATGTAAGAACTGAATATGTGGACTATTATAGCTTCTTACCTGTTCACAGTCTTCATTTTCATTAGCTAACAAGTTAACCTGCTTTAGCATTTAGCAAGTAAATCAGTGCGCTGCTAATCAAATAAAAAAACCTGCCTTAAGTAGAAACTGAGAAGGAAACGGCATTAGAAGAAAGGCAGCTGGTGTCAGATTCTGTGAATTTCAGTGAACTTCTGTCGGACAGCTACTACCTTTTTATAACGAAATAAATTCCATTCAGACACAAACTCTTTGTTCCTGGTTACTTGCTGCTTCAGAGGAGAGGAGAGGAAATGACAAGGAGACAAAATAAAACTAAGGATGAATGATATAGATTTTATTTATTTATTTATTTTACAGATATGGAACAGCCAATATTCTTCATATTTGCCAGTACAAATACTGACTCAGATATGTGACATCTTAATGTGATACCACATTTACACCCTCAACTACTGTAATACACCTGTTGTATTACAAGTACACTAGTTTGCTCAGCTTATCACTATTGAGCAATTCTTGCTTAATCATTTATGAGACCTCATTTGTTTTTAACACCGCTTTGTTTTATTACTTAATAGTCCAGTTTACAAGTGTGTGCAGTCACTCAAGCACCAATTACTTTCTCTGAAGTGCAGAAATTTTTAAATGTGTTCTTGAAATGAAAATTCACATTAATATTGAGAAGTGTAACATCTTCAGTGTGGATGTTTAATATAAAATATGCCTGTCATAGGTTCTATATAGTCCCCCTTCACTCAAAAATATGTTTTTCTTGTTCCTACAGTTGGATGTTTGAGCTTCACAGTGTAGAATGCTTAAAGTTGGAAGTTTCACTGTGCTCACTGAAAATCTTATTTCAAGTTCAACTTTTGAGATGAAAAAATATTTGCATATTCAATTTTTAATGAGGAAGAAGGAGTAGATGCCATTTTAAGGAATTTAACATGGTAATTATACTTTTTTGTGGAAAAACCATATCAGAGACACATTATTGTTCCAAGCAGAATATTTTTGCGTGGAGGGGATCTTTAAGTAACAATTACTGTTAAACTGACAGGTATGGGACACTGCAGCATGTTGTAGTTAAAAGACAGTGTGGACAACCAGAGTTCTGTCCAGATGACAATAAACTTTATTTATATAGCATTTTCTCCATAATGTTACAAAGTGCTTTACAAAACCCCCCAAAAAAACAGACAAGGCAGATAAAAAGAAAGTAGAGACAATAAAATGAAAAGGGTAAAATAAATAAAAGCATATATCAAACATGTCAAAAAGCTTTAACAAAGAATATAAAAGAGGGCATCACCACATGAGTAATGTATTACCAATAAGATTAAAGACGTGCACATCCAAATTTTACACAGTATATATCCAACAAATCTGTATTTCTCCAAATGTTTAGATATTGAAAACAAATGAATTTTTTGAAGTGATGAACCACAATCTTTAATGCATATATTTTACTCTTGCATACATCCAGTTACTTTTTGGACTCAAATGGAAGATTATATATTGTGTAAAACTAATCATAATATTAAAATTGACTGTAAAAATGTCATTACACTTCAAACATGACAAATATAGGGGAGAACAGGGTAAATAGAGCCAGTGGGTAAAATGAG
The DNA here is from genome assembly GCF_963924715.1 of Thunnus thynnus. NCBI lineage: Eukaryota > Metazoa > Chordata > Actinopteri > Scombriformes > Scombridae > Thunnus > Thunnus thynnus. The sequence goes on along the minus strand of NC_089524.1, from coordinate 30,342,343 downwards.
CCACCCCCTTTATCTTGGTAACCATAAACAAAAGTAATCATGTGATCACAAATGAAGAAAGTATAGTTCACATTAATCAATCCATCTCGGACTCAAGCACATGGAGAGAGTGGTCAGCAAAACAGAGCAAAAAAAATTTTTTTATCATGCCAAGTGAATTCATCATGTTATTAAAGTTATCAGTCTTGTATCTTAATTAAAAAAGATAAGTTTTAGACATTATGACATGTTAATTTAAGTCAGTGTAAGCAACAAACGTAACATAACTGTGGATCTGAACCACTGTGTGAAACAGTTTTGTCAAAATGGAGGTTGTGGGGTAAAACATGCCAGTGACATTGGGGCAAGTTGAGTCAATGGTTCAATTTACCCCCCAAAATATTTTCTGATATTCTAGAGACTAGAGACCCTGTTCATGTTAATGTTTGATCACTGTTACAAGTATCTGCTTCCTGTATGAAAATGTTCCAAACAGATACTGTCAAAGCTGAGGTGTGGGACTCAGTCACTGTAACTTTAGAGGGAATGTCCAGGGAGGAAAGGCAGATAAGGATTTAGCCTTCAAGTCTTAATTCTAAGCAGAGACCAAAAGAAACTCCCTAGAGATACGGTGAATTAATTACAAATAACTGTTAGGGTGATGAATATGGGATGATTGTGATGCATGTGGCTGTATATGCAAGCACCAACACTGAACTTCATTCAATATCTCTTCAGCCTAGCAAACTGGGAGATCTGGACTTGCAAATATGTATTCTGGATATTGCAATAAAACTCTGAAAGACAATTTGCTCTCTGTGAATTCATCTTAAATTTCCACTACAGTCATCCTGGAAGAAACAACTCCCATCAAGGTAGAAATGTTTCATCATAGGATAAAGGTGATCACTCAGGACAGTGGACCCAAACCATGCCAGCAAAATGCCTCCCAAATCATAACAGAGCCACCAGACCCCTTCACTGTAGGGATCAAGCATTCAGACCTGGACCAGTTTTTCCTTTAATTTGACACCTGTCTGTATACACAAAAACACATTTGCACACATATTATTTCTGTGGCTAACACACAAAGCTCACAGTTGAATCTTTACTGAAAGTGTTTAGGTGACATGTTGAACAACAGGACACAAACATAGAATTTTACTGAAAAGTAAAAAAAAGTAGTAAAAAGAGTTTTGCCTTTGTTAAATTGATGACATTAATAAAGTTCAAAATTATCTCAAATTTGTTTGATTTTGTGTAATTTTTATATCAGTATTTTATGGTAACACTATTTACCCATAGAGCACTCAATTTACCCCATCCCCATGCTCATTTTACCCCTACCTTCTGGTAAGTTGTGCCATAGGACAAACTTTTTTTGATGGGTCATTGTTCTAAAACCATAATAATTAGATAACTTGTTTTAATTTCCATGAGTACACAACAACCTGAGGAATATATAGTTACTATTATTTGAAACAAATACACTTTCACTTTGCAGTAAAATCGTCAAATGTAAAAAGTGGCTCATGTTACCCCGTTCTCCCCTAATACACATACATATATTGAATTCATAGTAATTTTATTGATTCTATATGGTAAATTTCAAATACATAAATGCAAAATAACAAAACTTTTCCCCCAAATTCATTTGATTTTTATGTGAATTTAAAAAATATATTAAAACTCTCAAACTTATAAACACTAGAAAACGTAATGAAACTGTAAAACTGTACAGTGAACTCTTTAAAGAAGAATAACGTATGTTTTTATCATAATCTTTTTATCATAACCTGAAACTCCTTCTTTTTAAATTATCATTATTCTTTATTTAAACTCGTATTCTTGTTTCTTTATTCTGTTGAGCATATCTGCACTGTTTGTGTATTTAAATGTTTTTTAAATAAAGTTCGAAAAAAAAAATCCAAACACAAGCTTTTATTTTGACAGCGATGAACCGGAAGTGTTTCTGCTCACTGTTTTGAGCATTCTATCGTTGGCTTGTAGCGTCCGTTCAACAATGCAGGTAATGTCATTTTAACTTCAATATACTGCGAAAGACCACATAGTGCTTTATCATAGTATTCGTTGGAGTCTTGTTTGTATTTGGTGCTTGTGGTTTATTTGTTATTAGAACTAGCAGTAGTTAGTTTGCTACATAAGATAGTTAGCGTTCAGCTAAGTTAGCATATCTAACATCACTGTAGAGTCGCACGGACTGTCGCTATGATGCACTGTGATGTGAGTGTATTTAGATATTAGACTGACTTGTCTTTTTCCTCCTTCAGCAGCGAGAAGAGAAGCAGTTAGAAGCGTCGGTGGAGTCGCTCGCTTCTCGAGTGGCACACGTCAAAAACGCTCTTCACAGTTTCATTTATAAGTTGGAAAATGAATACGAGCGATTAACATGGTAAGTAAAGCGTCTGCTTTACTTATAATGGGGTAACAACAATGACTACCTATTTTACACTTTTAATGTCATCATTATTAGTATAGATGATTATTATATTATAGATGATTAAATAGATGGTTGACCACCAAACACGTAATATCACATTTGTTTGTTTTTTCATGCAAAGCAAAGAATTGGAATATTAATATGACTAAATTCTGTTTACTTAAATGTAGATATTTGAAGTTGTCACCTCATCATTTTCAGCCTTAAATGCCTCAGCATCAGGTGTTGTATGTGCAACTTAATTGCACAAAAACAATGAAGTGAACAACTTCACACACAACACGCATGTTGAAAGTGTTGAAATGTCAGAAAATGGTGAAAAATGTTGATCACTGTTTCCCAAAGCCCAAGGGAACATCCTTGAATGTCCTGATTGTCCACAACCCAAAGATATTTAGTAAAATATATAGAAGACTAAATAAACCAGAATATATTCACATTTGAGTCACTGGAATTAGAGATTTTTTTTCTTGAAAAACGACTCAAAACAATGAAACCAAATCAAAATAGTTGCTGATTCATTCACTAGTTGGCAACTAATCGATTAATTGACTAATCATTGCAACTCTATTTGAAAGTACATTTTACATATTGCAATTTGACTGACTTTCAACAGTAGAGTCTGTGTCCAAGTAAAAACATAGTCAAAAGTCTCCATAAGCTAGAAATAACTGGGTTGTGTGCATGAAGACTTTGTGTGACTGATGCTTTAGATGTCTTTATTGGAGATGATCGTTCAAAATGAGTTGTATTAGAATGTTTGGCTTCCAAAATGTGACCATACACCAGTCACAGTTTGCAAAGATAATCACGTCAGTCAGTCTCTGTCTCACTCTCTAGCCAAACTCTAAAATCAAGACTGAGTTGTCATTGTGTGATATTAATGAAAAAATATCTTTATCATAATATGTTGTGGATTATTGTAGAAACCGAAATCTGTAATGTTTTAAAATTAATATGATATCTATCGCTATGATGGAGGGTGTTGAAACTATCCACTTAACATCAGCATTACCTGGTTAGTCAATGACATGTTTTACTGCATAAAAACAATGAAGAACTGTCATCATTTGTCATTAAAATGTACAGATTTTAATTTCTAAGAGGTTTTTGGCAGATGAATTTTCATTCTCAGATGCTGTGGTGTGTGTTTTCGTCACTCAGGCCCCAGGTTTTGGACAACTTTGCTCTTTTATCTGGTCAGCTGAACACTATCAATAAACTTCTCAAGAATGAGAAGACACCATCCTTTCGCAACCAGGTCATCATACCCCTGCTTCTGTCTCCAGACCGGGATGAGGATTTAGCAGTGAGTATCTTTCACTCTCAAAGCCACTTAAGTGTCTGTCTTTCTGACCTGGCCATTCATCACATCTGCTTATTGTCTGTTAGAAACTCACAGAGCAGCGTGTCCCGGTGTTCAGCCACGAGATTGTGCCGGACTACTTGCGAACCAAGCCTGATCCAGAGGTGGAGGAGCAGGAGAAACAGCTGAGTGCAGAGGCCACACGTATAGGCCCGGAGGTGGCGCAGGTACGTTAGTTATCATACAGACTGACTGGATTGATGCTGTCTTACTCTTGATAGAACATGAAGCAATTTTACTGTTCAAAAACGTAGAAATCTCACTTGTGTATTTTGCATTATTAAAATTATCAGGTGACATTTTTTACCAACAGAAACAGATCCAGACGTTGAATAAGTTGTGTACTAGTCTGCTGGAGAAGCTAAACAATCCTCGTGAGGACAGAGATGCAGAAAGTGCAGGTATGTACACGGTTTCACTGAGCACGTCATTCATCTTAAATTGTAAACTGAACTGTGTATGATTTGGTCTTTTCAGCAATACGCCAGAACAAACCATCTTTTAACCCGGCCGACACAAACGCACTGGTTGGAGCGGTTGCATTTGGAAAGGGGCTTTCCAAATGTAGACCCCCAGGGCAGGTGGCCCCAGGACATCCAGGACAAGGGCCCATGATGAGTGGAGGTCCCACCTTACAGCAAGTCACCATTGGTGGTGGTTCAAGCCAGCAAGCAGGTATGGGAGGACCTGTGGCTCCACAGCAGCAAGGACAGCCAGGTAGGAGGCCTGGAGATCTGGGTTAGTAGTTCACCTGACAACTTTTTTTTTTTTACACTACATTACAAATTACATGCACAGTAGCAGCCACAGTTGAGCAACACAGTTCTACACTCAGGTACTGTACTTAAGAACAATTTTGATGTTCTTTACTTGATTATTTCCATTTGATGCTACTTTGGAGGGGCCCGACCCCTAGGTTTGGAACCACTGGACTAAACTAACTTTATATAAAGTAGTTGAAACTAGCTCCACCTCCAGCAGCTACAACAGTAACATGCTTCTCTAACACTGATGCTTCAGTATTAATAATCTAATGGTGTCATATATAATAATATATTAGTCAGAGGGACCAAACCACTACTTTTACTGCAATACTTTTACTAAACTTAGCACAAAAAGTAAGGAAATTTGTGTTTGGTAGATTATTTCTTTGTTGTAACAATGCTTCTTGGCAATAAATCTTATACCGTTGGAAAGCCTGTTTATTTCTCTTTTTAAATGGTGCCACATTTTAAAGGAACCTGCATTTGTGGGATGAGCAGAGCTGAGTATGTGGGTTGCGCCCATGAAAAATTTGCCAAATCTTCTCTGCCAGTGCCAAACAGTTTATTCTGCCATTGACTCTTGTTTGGTGTTTGGTGGATTGGATGATTGAAGTTTGAAGAAACATGACATATTGGCAATTTAACAATTAATTCGTTTAACAAACAGGAGCCTTAGTAGCATGTGGAAGAACCATACACAGCCACAACAGCCTGGCACCTCCTCCTCATGCTGGTCACCAGCCTGGTCACACACTGCTGTGGGATGGCATCCCATTCTTCAACACAAATTTCCTTACATTTTGTGCTATTTTTACATTAACCTGATAATACTTATGTACTTTTACTTAATACTTAAGTAGGATTCTTCATGCAGGACTTTTACTTGTAATGGAGTATTTTTACATAGTTGAATCGGTACTTTTACTAAGTAAAGGATCTGAGCACTTCTTCCATTACTGAAGTTCTGAAACATCATCCAGCGTATAGTAGCATCAAAACAATATGACACAGTGTTGAGGGACAAGGACACATAACATGGATGTGATAACTCAACTATATTGATGCAAGGGGAGGAGTTCAGGAGTTTGTGGGCATCTTAACAGTAAAACACATGGAGGGACAAAGTGTTAATGGAAACTGATACAATACTGCTATTCATTTGAGGGAGTTAATTAATTTGATAGTTCAGTAATCAGAGGGCACAACTTTGTAATTGCGTATAATAGCTTCCGAAGTCTCGCACAAGTGCTATTACAATATTTAGAGATTAGCCACACCTGTGCAGAATCAGGTGATCACTGCACAATGCATGCCAGTCACATGTCTGTCTGTAAAACATGTTTTACAAAAAATGAAGATCTAGATTTTATTACTCTTCATTTGTACCGTGACGGTTCACTCTGTCTGCAAAATGTTCTGTGGTTGATAATGACTTTTATGAGCCTGAGAAGCTTAGAAGGTTATGTTTGTTTATGTGTATTTATAGTATTTTTTTCTTTCTCTCCCTGTTTTTGTTACTCAGGTAAAATGCCAAGCAGCATCAAAACCAACATCAAGTCTGCGTCTGGTTCAATGCATCCGTACAACCGATGAGCTCCTTTCTTCTTAGTTCTTCACCCAGCATTTGTAACATTTCAGACTCACTAACATACATACATGTCACCGTTGTATGCCATGTTACTTACACGGAGCACATCAACTTCTAAGAAGTTGTTACTCTGTTCTCTCTACTGTATGTTCTGAAAAATGATGTCAAACCTTAAAATCTTCATATTTTTTCATCCATTAGTATACATATTTTCATTGTTTATACCACATCTGAGCCTTAGCATTTGACCCACTAGATGGCAGTATGTCCACATTTATGGGATTATGAACAGCTTGTATTTTGGAACTGTACTCTTTACACTTTTTCAATAAAAGATGTGTTTAATGGACTACTTGGTTGTGTGATAAATGCATATAAATGAGTATTTAGACAACAAACTCTAAAACATTAAAACAATGAACTTCAGGAAAGTAAAAATTCTATAAATATTCAAAGTAATTTTTGACTTAAAATTTTGAAGAAATAAATTGTCTTACAGTCATTTTAAATTAGTGTCAGAATTGTTTTTTTCACATTTAAGTGGTGTTTACACAGCTCAGCATTGTCAAATTTGAAGCCTTGTTGTAACTAAACATCATTGGTATCAGTGGATCTGACTGTCTCGACATGGAGACAGTTCCCATCAAAAGACCATCCCAACATTTCAGACATTCACCATGATCCGATGTCTGTTCAGTATTTCTGCTGGTTTCTTCTTCTCTTGCTTCTCTTTGCCCATTTTGCTGCAGTACCAAAGGTGAGAATAATGAGGGTGGACGTCGCTCTGTGTGGCCTGATAATGTCAAAGTGTTTAAGGGGGGAAATGAGGAAGTATCAGTGCTGACGTGTGAGGGGGGCCTCTCTCCACGCTGGCTCCCTCTGTCCACTCCAATCCCTGTCCTGCTGTACAGCACAGTGACCGTGCTGCTGTCACAGCATGCAGGCCCATGGCTGACCTACATACACCCTCTGTCCCCAAACAGGCAGACGTCTCGCTGTGTCAGCCACCATGGTCAGACGCTCTGCTGAGACAGCTCAAAGCTGCACAAGGTCACACTTGCGTCCACAGATGAGGTCTAAATTATAAACAAAGACTTAACAGGCAGCATCCTGCAAACCTCAGAGAAAACGAACAGAACATAAAGGATCAACTGAATTTTCTACCAAACAAAAGTTAAAGGATTGTGACTGTTTTGCCCATTTGCTACAAATCACACATATAGTTTACATCAGTGTAGGCCATTTTTCCTAACACAGGAGGTTTCTAGGCACTTGGATTTCTAATGTGTTTTTCCTGATTTACAGGCAGCTGTTGGTTTGCGTTCATTTTATTACACTGAAAATCAATTTTATATGTTGCATTATCTTTATGTGTTTGAAAGATCTGCACAGCAGTACAAAACAGTAATGTAACTTTGATAGAGGTTAAAGCTGTTATGATATGAACTAACATAGGTAGAAAACTTGTCACGTGTTTTGGGAAATGGTTAGCAGAAATAAAGACAGTAAATAGCCTAAAACATGCAAAAACACCAGTGTTACATTTCAAGTAAATGGACCTTGTGATTAGATTGGTGCCACTTTCTGGTAAGGTATCCTTTTTATAGAGGGATATAAGCATTCATCAGTGGTTGATAAACCATTTACTAATCTTTTACAAATCATTTATATCACTAATAAGCATGATTTTTGCATTGCCAGGTTGTGGCCACCATACCACCATAACATTTGCTTTATTTAATTCTTTGAGAAGACACCTCCAATGTTCTGTTCAACCACTTACCTTCTGGAAAGCTCTGCGGGGCATCCAGACCAAAATCCATTTATTAACAATTTATTAACATTTATAACTGCAGACTTATTAGAGATTATTTTCATGAATGGCTTACTAAATATAACTGCAAACCTGATGACTTAGAAAATGTGAAACACTGACCCTTTATAATCAGAAAGTGTGAGACATTTAACCCTTAATTATTGATTAATAATCATTTATAACTGTAGGACTGATGACATCAGAGAGTGTGATAACATTTACAGTTATAATTGGTTATAAATCATTAATAAATGGTTAGTGTTTCACATTTTATAAGTCATCAGGTGTGCAGTTATATTTAATAAGTGATTAATGTTAATAAATTGATTATAAATGGATTTTGGGCTGGATAACCGGCAGCCCTTTCAAGAAGTTAAGTGGTTGAACATTGGAGGTGTCTTCTTGAAGAATTAGATAAAGCAAATGTTATGGTGGTGTAGAAAGGAGGGATTTTTCACAACTACGCAACCCCCAAAAATATGCTTATTAATTGCTTATAAATGATTAAAAAGCAGTAGTAAAGGATTTATTAACCATTAATTAAGCCATAAATTAATGCTGTGGTTGATTGATCTGATTTGTAAATGTAATGTTAAATCATCAATATCGTTTTACTCTATCCCAGTTATACCCTCAAATATGTGTCATCTTACGCATGATTGAGATTGAAAAAGATGAATGTTCTTACATGTGCTCTGTAAGTTCTTTTCCTGTTGTGTTGGGTTTCCCACGTCTCATAATATAAATTCATAACGAGTGCAATAAAGAAAAACATTGATTTTGTGAACATCCGATACTTTAAGAACTGTAGGAGCAGCTATAGAGGAGGCAGTGATTTAAATTAAAATCCCTGGGGAGGCACATATAGTAATAGCACGCTATCGCTGCCCCGACACTGCTGTCACTGCCATCTGAACCTCGTGACAGTTATGTCTCCTCTGTGATATGCAATTAGAATATTAATTTACTCTTCGTCGTAAAACAAGCATGTTGCACTTGGATTTGAGTACAAACCATTCATGCTGCGGCCCTACAAAACCAAAACACAGACCAGAATTGGACTTTTTGACATCTTACATGACAATAGAAATTATTTTACCATAGAATATTTTGTTTTTGGGAAAGAAAAAAAAAAACATTTCACATGACGCAGGAAACAAGTAAAACAAAAAAACAAAAAACAAAAAAGTGACCACACTCCAGCTAATTGAGGCTAACTGGTGAGGTAGCTTTAGCTTAAGATGATTAACCCATTTTTTCATTTTTCCTGGAATTGAAAAATCAATTATGCTCCAACATCTTAGTATTTATACCACATAAATAACACAGTAGCTAAATCTGAAATCATAATAAAGATTAACACCAGAGAAACTACTCCTGCTAAAAGCTAACTTGCTTAGCAGAGTAGCAGTAAGCTAAATGCCGACTCACAAACTCACAATTTCAGTTGGTTAAGCAACCTTTAAATCACATATATAAATGCATTTAACTAAAGATTCATTTATTAAACTAGCTCAAAAGTTAAAATGAACAAAAGCTGAAGAAGAAACAAAGACATTGTGATTGTGGATACTGTGCTTTCCCTGCGCTCCTTATTGTCCAAAAATTGAGTGCTGAATCTACATGTTTTTTTTTAGGTTTTATGTAAGGTCTGTGACAATGATTAATAATCAGCATAAAAAGGCACAAGATAGGGTTTTACAACTTATACATTACACTTTGGCAAAGAGCCTTAGAACATTAAACCCTTTAACTCAACTTGTTTCTGCGGTTTCTGCTCTCTGCCTTTGTAAAGCATCAAGTAAATGCCTCAAGTCATAGACCATGAGGGGTCAGTAGGGTTTCACTGTTGAGAGGCGCATGACCTGCCACAGGCACATTCTATAAAAACACAAATTCAAACTGCCTTCTGTTTGGACCGTTAATTTGAATATTGATTTTAATTCATGAATCAATGTCGAGTGTATGTGTGAAACAGAAAGAGATGGAGGGTGTAGTCACATCCAGTGCATTCAGACTGACTCTGAGCCACGCTGTTACATAGTGGATAATGGCAAAACTCAATATGACAGCTGCCTCCTAAATTACAATATACAGTATATAGCAGGGTACACAGAGCAGGGGTAACTGGGGAGTTTTTTTTACTAGACATAAATCCATCGTGACAGCATAATCAGCATTGCTATCTTGTGAAAAGACAGGATTTCCCTCCAAAGAAACACACATCCAGTGACCAAACATGTCAAATAACTTTATGTCCAGAAGTGCAGGGAAAACACTTAAAAAAAGATGAAAACACAGACACAAACCCAAACAAATTAACTAACAGTTACATGAGAATCGACTTGAATGATCCAACTTTTGTTCTTGGATGTGAGTGCGACAATTATTGCAATGGCACTGTATCTGAATGTCCTTGATCATCACTGCAAAAATATTTTTTTCTTTCATTTTTGATTCATGTTTTGGAGAGATAACTTCCTCATTTCTTTAATAAGAGCATCTCCTGGCACAGATTTAAAGGCCCCCCCCCCCAATAATTGAAGAACATGATAAGGTCCATATCTTGCTCATTATGGAAGCTTTAGGCAAATATAAAGAAACCCTTTATAGCCTTAAACTCCCACACCCCAAACGCTCAAATATACTGCAGATTCTAATTCAAATGTTCCACGGTTGAAATAACTTGAAAGGCTATGATGACGCATACTGATCTGTGAAATCTTTTCCAAATGTCTTCTTTATGAAAGTTGGGATCAGAGGAATTCATTAAAGATCTGTGGGTGGCATAGGCAATTCAAGACTGAGGCTTTCCAGCGGCAAGTCACTGCCAAACTGAACTGTTTCCAAATCTGAAATCTGCACCACTGACTGGAACACACCCACAGTCACTAATTACTTGACCCTATTCCTGCAGAACCTTTTTTGGTTTTTGGAGTTATTTTGTGAGCAACGTGATTCATTTGAGATCTATCATTGGAGAAGAAGACTTGTTCCATCATATTAATGCAGAGGGTTTCCTTGAGACAAAGCCTCTCTCCATTATATTGTGCCCTCAGACCTCAGACCTTGCATCTGTCTGCTTCAGTAGCCCTTCCCTCAGGCACATGTGTGTGGCTTTGGTGTGTGTGTGTATCACGCTGGCAGGCATCGATGTAACTGATGCACATTATGCATTGTGAATAAGGCCAGTGTTTTTATGAGCCTCGTTATTGTCATTGATATAATGCGAGCCCTGAGCTCTATACTGTGTGTGCCACATGCACTGAGATCTGGTTGAGGATGATTGATATGAAACCCCAATGATGAGAAGGCTCCGATGTACGAAACCACTGAGGATAAGTTCACAGTAGACATTTGGGCTTTTGTCTTACATATTACTGCTATGTTTTTATTCCCCCCCCTCACATCAGAGTGAGGAAGGTTTTAGCAGTAGAGTACAGAGATGTGAATTAGACTTTAAAGACCTGTGTGTGACTACTTTTGCATTTTTTTCCAGAACAGTTATTTTATTTCCTTTTGGTAATCAAACATTTTACAAAACTAAAATCAAAAATCAATTTTTTGTGTGTAGCCAGTTTGATATTTTTTAATTTGGAAGCACCAACATGAAGGAAGAGCAGAAATGATAATAATATTTTTTCTCATGGTTTAACAAGTCAGAAATGGTTATTTTTCTGTTCCATAAGAAAATATGTAGTGCCATTTGGAGCTGTACCAAATTGTTCACCTACCACAGGGCTGGATTAATCCACTATGGGGTCCCTGGGCAAAAATAGCTGGAGGCCCCGCATTTCCCTTCCTCCGCATCTCCCCGTCAAGTTAGTTTGTGGTTATTTCAGTTACACACAAATGTGTTTAAAATTGCATTAGCTGATTTTTTGGCCAGTTGGCAGTTATGGAAACAACACAACACTGACATATTTATAAAATTGATTTGGTGATCGTTTTGCCTATCTACGTGTCTAGCAGTCACTTACAGCAACATTAGCATTCTTTTGGCATCATGTCTGTTCAACCAATGAATCTAAGTCGTTTCCACCAAATCCACCAACTTCAATGAGCTGAAAGACATTAAAACTTCCTGAGAGCTTAAGAGAAGCACAGTTGGGTGATGATTCTTTATGGGTTCTTCACTATATCCAGTCATTTGATCCATTGTTAATATGAAAATATTGATTATAGCAGCTTTAAGACTACAAACTGTATATGTAAGCATAATACAACTGATATATTAAAGGTATTGTGCTTTTATGAAACAGCAGGGAAAAAGACAGAGAGGAACATGAACACGACAAGAATTATGTACAGGAGTCCATATTTTCCAAGCCACTAATCTCCCACATGACCAGCAGTATTACAGAGGACGTGACTGCAGTGTCCTCAGTGGTAGCTATTGCCCTGATTGACATTAGGCCTTTTTCACAGCAGAAATTTAGACTTGTCATATATGAAAAGCACAGGTGTTACTAACAACATTAACAATGGCTCTGTTCTATTCAAGTGTCCCAGTAATTAATTACAGTGTGACAGTGATCCAGCATCCAGCGACCCTGAAACTGAAGCAGCTAAATGGAATTCAACCATCATCATTATATTATTTACACCTGTGCTTTTCCGACTGTGACATATCAAAATGTCTCCAAAATGTCGCACATGTACACCTAGGTGATGGCTTATCACCATCTATGTTGAAACATGGTTATAGAAATGCTTTAAATCACAACAGCTTTATTAAAGCTAGACGTCTATGAAACTTTTCATCCGTCTTTTGCAAATCAGTTCTTTCTGGGAAAGGCCTTCACTTTTAAATAAAAAATATTAACACCTGGGAACTGATTCAATGAATACAAGTCAGTATTTAGAATTTTAGATTTAACGAGTTATAACAAAATATCAGGAAAGACAGGAAAGATTCTGCTTTCCTTGGGATACATTTTATTTATCTTTCTTTCTGCCAAGGTATTTGTTAATGGATAAGAGACCTCAGTAAGTCCTGATTCTGCTCCTGATTGGATTAGCATTTTTTTCACCATGTAAAATGGATAATGATCAGTGTTCTCCTCTTAAAAACCAACATTGCATTTGTCACGGTGTAGCATGTTATCTAGCCTATTTGTTTAGGAATCAGAAATTCAAAGGAATGTACACTGATTTTACTCAGAATGGGATTTACACCTTTTCACCATGTAATGACTAAATCAGCCTCACAATGCCTTTTAGTTTGTGGGAGCATATGAATAAATTATGCACGTCCAGCACTTCTTGCCTTTCATTCCTCAAACAGTGGCTAAAAGAAACCCTTTGATAGAAACAAGGAGGCTCCTCCATGTAATTACACTTGATCATGTTTGCATATGTCACTCCCACAGTCTCTGTCACGCTCTCTGATTTTGGATGCTCCTGGGAACCTCTTGCTAATCCACAAGTTAATGTTTCAACCACGTCCCTCCTCTTTTCAAATTTTTTTCCAAGGACGTATGAATTGGAGGAGCAGAATCAGACATCCTGTCTGGTTTATCTGGAGGAGAGAGATAAGTGTGGATTCCGCCTCTTTCAGGGAATGCACATTAACCATGCCTCGGAGGGAGCGCTGGGTGTGGGGAAGGGTGTGCAGAGGGGAGGAGGCGGCTGTCTGCCGGGAGCACACAGCCTTCACTCACTTCGAAAACTGTGAAAATGTCCCCTTCACACCCTCAGCAGCTCGGCCGAGCTCCGGCGCTATGTTAGTGGTGATAAAATGCCTGCGTGCCGCAGCATAGTTGGAAGTGAGACGTGCAATGTTATCCAGAGGTGTTGGACTGACAAGTTTACAACGTGTAAACTTGTGTCCTACAGTGACTCCTGACCCTGACCCTGTTACAAAAGTCTAGAGGAGAAACCGCAAACAAGTTTGTGCTGAAATTCAGCAATAAATTTGAAATTTGAAAAATGTACAAACAGCACATGAAAAACGACAAAACTGCAATTTATGCAACAAAAGAAACTATTTATTTGGGATACGCATTGCCAGTACAAATTAAGAGACCATAAAACCTACACCTTTCAGCTATTTTTCTCCACAGAAAACAGGTTTTGAATTGTAATTAAAAAGACAATAGTTTTCCATTTGATACCTTTTTACATACGCAGAGATCTTAAAAGTTAAAACCTGTCAAGAAAAAGGCTCCACGATTTCACTCTGAAATCCTTATAAAAAAGAAGTTAACATTCAAAACACTGCAGTACGTTATTTTATTGAAGAACAAAAAGACATGCAACAAATAAAACATTTTATGTTTTACAAATTGTTCATTTTCTTTTCATGTCTCTTTTCCTTTTATATTCAAAAACTAAAAGCATCATTACATGAAGCTTCGATAATATTTGACAGGCAATGTGAAAAGTAGAGTTAAGCCTTTCTTTTTGAGGGGTGCAAAAACAATCCTTGTGTTTGCCTTGCATGGCCGGTGCTGTCAATTCACTCCAATGACTTCAGAAGACACGACTGAGGCAGGTTCTGTGTATCACTTCAATGGCGCTCGGCCCCTCGACTGCAATACTGAGCAGGTGAGACGAGGAGGAGCCGTTCTGAATGATCCAGATGAGTTTGTCTGGTGTAATCACACCGGGGTTGACCTCCACATTGTGGCTCCAAACATCCATAATTCCATACATGTGTGATAAATACAAACACACTGACAACTGTTCAAAAACACCAGTGGTTTCCAGGCTGTGATGAACTATTTTGTTATTTGTTGGGATCTCGGGGTTGGATTCTGTTCTCTTGTTTTTTAAGGGTTAAGTTAAGCTAAAGACAATGCCAGAGGGCAATGTTAACACTAACTTTTCACGTCACCTTCACTTGGACAGTAGCCATCTTGGAGGCAGGCTTGTGTCGGTTGGTAATAGTATAAAATATGAAGGATTTCACCATAAATCCATTTTGAACTCCATCAGGCTGCGTTAAAATGGCTACTGGCCAAATTGAAAGATGCAAAAGAAGTAAAGGTGCATATCTACATACTGTATATAGAGCATTCTTGGGCTAATTCACATATAATGGTAGCATAAAAAAAAAGAAACATAGTCCTGTAGCGAAGCAAAATAATATTGAATGAAAACAAAAAAAGATGAATTATTCACAAAATGGAGGCATAAAAATATATCCAAACATCATCTGGATTTGTGTGCCATCAGGGTATTTGTTTCCATTTTGATTCATATAAACACGACTGTATTCCAACTGCATTTTTTTTGGCTTTGAATACAGAGTACTAGAGCTCTGTGAGATGCTCACTAGTACCGTAGATAATAAAATCCTACGAAAAGAGGAAAAACAAAAAGGTTGATAAAGCTGATCCCAATGTAGAGGATAAAAATTCTGCCATTTTTTTGGTATCAAAGTATGTAAATGCTGATATCTCGTGAGGACTATTGTAATCATGTATACATGTTAGACCACATAATATACTGTACATACAACAAAGATCACAAATCTAGTTTCACATTTTGGATTGGTTTGTAGTAGATGTATGTTGTGTTCGCGGTGTCATTTTAAAACAAAATAAAAAGTGAAGGGACCCTTGGATACTGAAAATATGAACACTGTCGATGTTTTTCAAACATCCTCACTCATGTTATCAGAGAACAGGGGTTACGGGATAAGTAACCTCATGTTTTTTCAGCATTGAATGCATATGGAGTTATATAAGTGCCTCAATTCTGAGCAGGTGATGGGACAATTTAAGACGCACCTGCATAAATTATATATTGTTGTGAAATTATTACTGCACAAAGAATAATTAAATTTGAGCAAACAAAAATCTGTTCTAAGCTCACAATGTCTCATCTCTCAGGATTGTGACACGAATATAATTCCATACAAGAGAAGTGAATGTGAATTCAGAGAAAAGACATGCGATGTGTTAAATCCCAACAAAGTGGTGCCTTGAAATCAGGATTGCAATTTTTTGTTTTGGATTTGGTTACCAGCAGTATTTGGCTATATTGATCTCACTGATACACGCTGACGACGACTGACAATGTACTGTATGTACACTCTTTCTTCCATATATGACTACTATAGTTAAATCTTACATTTCCTCTGTATGGTTTTCTCTTCGACATTTACAAATGTTACCCTTTGACTTCAATCATTAGGTGTTATTGTGCTTTAATACATATCGACGTGCCATAATTGCCGCTAATGTTGTCATTGATTTAGTGTTTCAGGTCAATTTTTCAGCCTTCTTTGAATATTGTGGATGCAACCAACATTACCTTGAGAAGAGAAAAATGATCTAACCTCATCCCTTTGTATGTTACACTCAATTTGTCAATTGCTCACTTAAAAAATGGTAAATTCTCTGCATTATTCTACTGCATATGAGCAGAAAACATACTACTCTGGCAATAAAATATAAAATGCCTTATATGTCACTGTCTGTTGTAGAAGTTCTGAGTACAAACTATATAAATTGAGGCTGGATACTGGATATTAACTGATTAACAAGACTGGACTAACATAATAATACCTCACGAAGTATGGCATGAAAAATGTAAGGACACGACATAAAAATGTTATCAAAATTCACCTCCAGGGCTGAACTTTGGCACTATAGATAAACAAAAAGAAAAATCTGTGAGCACAGTAATAAAGACAGGCATACTGTAAATGACAGGGGTGGTGTACAGTAAAATTCATATAATTATAAAAATTTGTAAAACCGAAGCATTTGAAATGTTGTTTGCTCTGTTGTTATTTCGAATAGAGGTAGTGTGAAAGCTTTTCAATTTACAAGACGTGGGGCAATATGCTGCTAACTGTGTGCCTACTGTGGTATATATGATGTAAGAGAAATACAAAGAGGCAACATGGACATCAAGTGGAAACTGTACAAACTGTGAAGTGTGAATATGAGTCCCCTACGTAGGCTGCTAACGGTGCCGCGGTGGTCCAGAGTGAAATATTTTTTGTCTGTAATGGTGATGACGTCATCCCAGACCCCAACTGTGTGTCCCCCAGTGTGACTCCATACTGTACAGTACGTCACATCAAGTCCTGATGGGGTCAAAAGGGTTAAGTTTTTGGAGATATGAGGGTGCAGCGTTGGAGGAAGTTGGAGAGCAGAGAGGACGGAGGGGGTAGGGGAGGATCAGTTGGATGTGTCAGAGTGAACGCTTCCGGGTCCTTCTGTGGGTGAAGTCACTGATGAGGGGGTCGGAGCATCCTGCCAGCCACCGTTTGCCTGAGAGAATATAAAACAGACAGAAACAGGAGGGGGAGTTAGTTACTTACAACGCAGCTGGGTAAAACAAACAACGAATGGAAGTCCTGAGGGCAAGGTAGTGTATGAATGCAGCAGGGAATGCTGGGATACTTTCAGTTACACAGCCTTAAGCTAAATTGCCTCATGGATTGGGGTAAAATCAACCTGGCCCAAATTACAGCTAACATTTCACAATAGGACTGACATAAAAATATATATAATCATGTTTTCAACCAAGCAGAAATAGAGTGAATTATAGTCTCTAGCCCTCATACACTGCATACTCAAATTCATATAAAGAAAATGCAGAAGAAAAATCAAGATTTTGCCTTGTAATAAATGCCTGTCACTGTCATTTAAATAATATGAATAATATGTAGATTGTATGAAAAGGCCTCTGTAACAAAACAAGTACAATCAATGTCATGTGCACTAATTATGACGCTGACAGCTAGAATTAACATACAATAAGAGCTATGGAGGTCTTTTCCAGTGGCAGAGACAGGCCTGTTAAAGAGCATTTAGGATATTAATAGTAAATTTAAAGCCATCAGAAAAACTGGAAATGGTCCTCGACAGCCTTTCATTTCAAAGCCTGTTATTTAAGGCGGCAGAGGGTAGTGTGTAATCAAAAGTGGAGGGGCCAGATTGTAGAATGTCTGACTTTGGTGACGCTCTGCCTGTTTCAGAATTGTAATTACAGCTGTAATCATTCACAGCATGCATTATGTATCTCCTCAGTCATTATTCAGTCTGTTTTTTTTTTAAGATGGAATGTTTCCTTTAACTCTCTCATCATTTGTTCCACTCTTCATTCATAACATCTGTCTTCAGATGTCTGTAAAACTGTTGTTCTGGATACAGGGGTGTTAATATATTGAATTAACAAATATGTAGCACAGAATTTCTGCCTTTTGGTGTTGAAACCTTGTATGGAGTTGCATTTTATTTTGGTATGTTTTTGATTTAAAAAATAATTTATGTCCCTTTGGAGCTCATTTATGCTCCAAATTTTGGAACCTAAAATGGGAAGACATGCCAGAAAAGTTTGAGAGACCCTGATGTAACATATTCTACACTGGTGAAAAATATATAAGATCAACAGCTTTGACAACAAATATAGGTACTTGCAAAAATATTACAGAAAACAAAACTACAGAGTACATTATATAAAAAAGGGGCCAAACTCGCTAACTTACTAGCCTTAGCTACATAAATCACAGGAAAACAGCTTGGCAGACAGATATCCCGCTCTTACATTATGCATTGCAGGGCTTCTTTACAGGGTATAAAAGTGAATAACACAGCATATTGTGGCAGTGTAAGATGTGGTAGAGCAAGCAGGCGTCCAAGGAGAACCGTATCTGTGAGGTCAAAGGACTGAGAAAGAACAGGGCCTGCATACGTTAGCGGCCTCTCAGGGTTAGCACAGCTGGCTTTGGGATGCGCTCGGAGCAGCCAGGAAGCCTATTTGAATACACATACATGTTTTTATACGGGGGACCTTTCATCTGATTATCATATGGCCACTGAGGCACGACGACGACAGCGGAGGAACCCAGCCGCGGCTGTGACTGTCCTCGTCCTCTCAGCGCGGCTCGCTGTCAAGGCCATTAGTGTGGCAGGAACATGATCTGAGCAATGCGCTTGGATTGCTGTCCCAAGTCCACACTCTGCTCTCCTTGTGTCTGTCTTATCGATTTTCCCCTTTACGACACGGCTTGTCGCTGTGAATTTCCCTACTGTTCGCAGCCGCCAGCTAGCAAACCCCCAACCCCCCCACCACAGCCCCCACTTCTATACCCGAACTCTGCTGCAAAATAAGACAAACATGAGGGGAACGCACCCCTACGGCACATGAGCAGTTGTTTCCAGCGGCGTGAGGTATTATTTTTAGTGGGACAGCAGCACTGTCTCCTGGGAGGCTTTAACGGGAGCTTCTGGCCCCAGGGCTGCTAATCGCAGGTCAGGTGGTCAGAGGGATTTGAAGTCCAGTGCAGGAGGTGTCACCTCACCTGTTTGTGCAGTTCGCTCACGGCTGACCATGTGTGGCTGCAGGTGCTACGCTGGACCTGATGGAACATGACAGGCTCAGACGGCGGCTCTGCATGTGTGTGGCCAGCCCCATGCCTGCGTACACCGGGCAGCGCGCTGCCCATGGCGCGAGCAATACAGAAGCAATCAACTAGGTGACCATGGAGCGGAGACAAGTCCTACTAAGTGGCATTCTGAGCCCTATGGCTTTAAAATAATTGGTAGGGGAAGAAAGTAAAAAAAAAAGAATGCTTACATTGATGCCCTGCGGACTGTACATCTGGTTGGCTGTGAGTCCTTCACTGTACCCGCCTGTCTGACTGATAACATGGCGAAGGGTATCCACCTGAAACATTCAGAAACAAACAAAGCAAGGTCAGAGTCAACACAAGAGAAGCACAAGAGAAAAGAGAAAGGGATGACAGTACAACAAGGGAGACAAGAGTACACTGCTACAAGTATATCCTTGGAGACAACAAGGTCCAATCAAAAAAAAAACAAAAGGAAATTTGGGATAAAAACTTTTGCTTTCCGCTAGTAGAGCTAAAACTATTTTCATGGTAAACACATCATGACAAATACTCTGTCCTTGAGAATCTGTGAGAGCCAACAATAAAGAAGCTCGGTATTGGCCCAGTACAAGTCTGAATAAACATTGTTCACAGCACACATTCTGACTTGCCACAGCAGGAAAAGCACAGGTGTGACTAATAACATTAATGATGACTGTTATATGTAGTATAACCCCCCCCCCCCCCCCCCCCCCCCCCCACACACACACACACACACACACACACACATATCCCACATACATGGACATAGAAAAGACAAAGACTCAACTGAAACATATGTGTTGGAATTAAAGTTGAATGAATCGGTTTCATGTGGGAAAAACAAACAGTCAAAAGTGCTTTCACAGCAAGAATTACCTTGGCAAGATAAAAAGCAAAATGAAATGTACAATGGACACATTGACAGGATAGAAAAGAAAAACAGTCATATTCATCTGGCAAAAACATCATGTCAAAGCTGAAATCAAGAAAATATGACTAATGCTACATTCACGTAACACTGGAAAGACGGAAAAACAGGGAAACTTCCTGTTTTGACTTGGGAGCATTCATGCATTAAATGGTTATCCCAATTGCTAGCCTTGCTAGTCCCAGAAAATAGCCTGAATTAGCTAAATTAGTGCAAGACATTTATGGCGGTTTGTTAAAAGTGAAGCCAGAACCCTTGTTTAGCTCCTTTTTAATTAGCTGAATCAACTTAATTAGAGTCAACATCAGATTTAATTTTGATGTAACTGATAGTCTGCCAAATGACAAAATGTAAACGTAACTGTCAGTGACTGTCAGTGACGGTGGTGACATGATCAGTCAGCTCACTCAGCTGCTCGTAATTACGGTCTGACGTGAGCGTGAATGCTGCATTAGTCTAATTAATGTTATTAGCTACACCTGTGTATGACAAGTCAAATGTCTGCAATGGAGAAGGTCTATAGGCGTTTTCACAGCATTTTGTTTTATCGTAGTAGGAAGAACTCAGGTGTTACTAATGACATTAATGATAGCTCCGTTCAATTCAAGTGTCCCCGACGGTCATGACAGTGTGACAGTAATGCAAAATACCATGACCCTGAAACTGAAGCAGCTATATGGAATTCAGCCATCATTAATTTTCTTATATACACCTGTGCTTGTCCTACTGTGACCTGTCAAAATATCTGCCACAGGAATGGCCTATTGGTAAGTGAGGTGGGTCTGCCACTGTATAATCTCTTCTGCACTGCCTGGGGCCCTACCTGTGACTGCACGTTGGCTCCCACCTGAGCCCCCTGGTACGAGTCCCCATTGAGAGACTGCACGCTCATGAACAAGTCCCCGGAGTTTGACATGTTAAAAGAGCCACCAGAACCTGAAAGGAGAGAGGGAGCAGTCGAATCACAGAGAGACAGAGAGCAAGCAGGGCAAGCAAGTCGGCCCATCCAGGGAGCAGCCTGGAGGAGCTCCATGCAGAGGTTAGCTAGCAGCCAGACAGGCTCTGTTAGATTAGAGGAGCGGAGCCAAGAGGAAACTAGCTGACAAGTGATGATAGAAGAACTACAGCTGTAACCTGACATAAGAGGTATATGTGTCACGTATAAGTTTTTACCATCAAATATATAAAGAGGCAAGTTATTTGCTAGTTCAATATTAGTGCTCTAAAGAGATTATTTGTGGCAAAAGCTAAAAGCAGAAAAAATGATTGAAAAAGCAGTCCAACATCATGAAAAATTCACTTGTTTGTAATCTTTTCCAGAGTCAAATTATCAATATAATTTAATCTAAGAATTGACCACACTTGGGCTCAGGATGTGTTTAGTCTAGTTCATTACTGGCACTGGAAGCAGGGGAAACTGCTAGCCTAGCCTGGGTCAAATGAGAAAAAATACATTTTCCAACAAAACTTTCAAACAAACTGTCTTTACTTTGTGACTACTTGGTAAAAAAAAGTATACAAGAAGCATTTAAGATAGCTTTGGGGTGGTTGAAGGGTATGTTTTTTCACTTTTTATAGATCTAAGCTTGTTTGCATCTGCTTCCCATACTTGTTCTATGCTAGGCTAAAAGTGTTTCACGATCTGACTCCTGGTAAGACTGCAAATACATGAATTTCTCAAAATATTGGACAGTTGCTTTAAAAGATAAGGCTGGCATTATTCTATATTTTTATTTTCATTGTTAACAAATCTCATAAAAAGACCAAAATATACAACATGTCAGTCTGTCTTTTAGTACTTAATCCCCTCTCTGCCTTGTTAGTAACCCTGATACTAAAGACGGAAATCTTGGGTCGTAAATATGTTTTCATTTTTAAAAAGGTTAAGTAATTTCAGTAATACAGTTGGGCACTGCAGAGAGAAGAAAGTAGTGCATATTTGGGTGACTATTAGTACAGACTTGATGAGCTAATGAGTAGCCTATTTATGTAGGACTGACTTGATGATGTGTTCTTGATAGTTATTGGACAACAATGGAGCTCTTTGGCACAGAGGATATATCCGGCTCTGGCTGGGCAGTCAATATTTATTAAATAAATTCATGTTGGTTTTGTTTTTTATGTGATTTGTTGACGATAAGAAAAATACAGAATATCACCAGATTTTTCCTTTGAGTGTCAGTGCAGCACAACATGATGAATACAGAGTAAATAAACATACATGAAGAATATGATTAATTGAGAAGAAGACAAAGGGACAGTAAGCATAGGGAGACTTGGCATGGGGCTCAGGTTGGCTAATCTCTGACACAGCTTTGCTCTAAAGGGGTTGTTATACTTGTTAAGGAGAAGAAGTGTGAACCTGCTCAATATAATAATGGTGCATTACCAGGTGATTGGCATGTTCCTTATAGAAGAGCTGCCTTTTTAAAAATCCTACTTCTTTTATTCCTTACAAATCACAAGCACCAGCATTGAAATAGCCTCAATTTGATATAGCGCAATAGTTGCTGAATTGTAGTAATGCACAGAGAGGAGTTACATGTCTAATAGCTGAGCAGAGCCAGGGACTTCCTGTCTCACCTGCAGAGTTTGGAGTTGAGGGTGAATTTGCTTGGCTTCCATGTGAGGATGCATTAGCCGCATTCACGGCAGTTCTCGCAGCGTACATGTTGGCTTCTTCTTGGAACTTACCAATGTTTTTCTTGTATCTGATTCTTTTATTCCCAAACCAGTTGGAAACCTATGCAGACAAGCAAGAGAATGTAGTTTATTTCTCATGAAATCTCAACACACTGAACAGAGCCTCTCCACATTTAAGGGCAAGCATTCAGAGGAAACAGGGTAGTGTTTAGCTTGCATGGCTTTAATGGCATGTGTAACACTGCAGAGAGCCTCTGTCAGAGGTAGGGGCTACTTAGACTGCTGCTGTGAATCCACATTAGTGCCAGAATGGAATGATTGCCAATAACAGTCTCATTATGTCACCATGACTGCAGCTATCATCAGAACTCACGCACGCACCAATCAGTCAACATCCGCTAACACCCATTACTGCTAATGGACTCCCAGATGAAGCCAGGGGGGTAATCCCAGCGCTAATGATAAACAACATTAAAATGAAAACCAAATCAATCCTGCAAAGTTTCAAATACACAGAGTAGGTAAACATTCTCCTTTGTTATGACCAAGAAACGGAAACTCTACAAATCATTTAGTCGCTGAGCAGCTTCCACAATCAGGCCCAGATGCATCCTCAAATCATTTGGTATAAATTAATGAAACCAATTGAGAAAACAATCCATTCCCAAATGATGGATTCAACACACAAACTGCTGTTTACCTTGGCGTTGTCATTGCTTTCCTTATTATCAATTCTCACAGGATTGAAACAACTTGAGCGCTAGAATGCAAAGATGGAAAAAAACAAGGTGCCTAAATGTTTTACTGTTTTTGCTTGTCAGCAGCCCTGGCACAAACATCTCTATGTTCAGATGTTTAATTAGTTACTGTAAGATTTATAATAAATCATCACTGCAACTGCCAGCAGTGCTAATCTTCTAGAGCTGATGGTCCTGCTATTTACTGGCTGATAGGAATGAAACTAACTATTATTTTCACAAGTGATTAACCTCTCTACCTTTTTTTTTGTCAATAGTCAATGGCGTCAAAAATAATGACAAACGGAAATCACTTTTCTACAGCTCAAAGTTTTAGCTAATGATTTTCAACTTTGTATGATGACTATCCAAAAAACTTTATAATGATATAGAACAAAGAAAAGGAAAAAATGCTATTCAAATATCAATTATTAAGTATAGCCCGACTGATACAGGATTATTGGGGCTGATACTGATCTTGATATTTGAAAGTTAAAAAAAAATCTGATAATGATATGTATCTGCCAATATTAATTTTCTTTACAGAACCCATAAAACGGTTGCCTCCAATTTGTGTTTTTAACAACTGCAACCAAGAAATGTACTGGGAAGGATGATTTATTGGCTGACATATAACAGTACACTGATACTGATATGGATGCAATGTGCTAATATTGGCCTGGCTGAAAAATTGGTCTAATCAAAAGTACAGCTGTTTAAAATTCCATCCATTGTGTACATTTTTGTGTTACAGTTCATAAAAGTAATTGTACCAGAAGAAGATGTGATTCACTATATGATGACATGAGACATATGACAGCAGTGTTGACTTTAACTTGTGTTTCTTCAGTAGAAACAAAGAGTCATTGGTCAAAAATATCTTTGTCTGGTTGAATTTACAAGATTTCAAACTTATGACATGGCATATTTAGACTTTGAGTTCTTTGTTGTCTCAGTGAAAGGTACTGCAAAAAGATTAGAAGAGCTGTCTGTACTCATGACAGTCACAAAACGTATTAATAGGTTACTTGCCAAGACGCTCACAGCAGCTGCTTCACGTGTTCAGATTTAAAACGTGTTCTGCTTACGGTTCTGTGCACAGTAGTTTTCCTACAGGTGGTGTGGGGTGGCAGTGATCTGTGGTGTACCTGGGCAACTGTGATGGCACACTTCTTTGCCAGCTCTTCTTTAGCTTCCTCACTCGGGTAAGGGTTACTGAGGTGTGAGTAGAAATACTCGTTCAGGATCTCTGTTGCCTGCTTATTGAAGTTTCGCCTTTTCCGTCTGCGAAAAGAGAATCAGAAGTTAAAACAGAAATAGAATCCAGTTCTTGTCAATCATTAAAACACGCATCTCTATCCACCACCGTGTCTCACCAAAGTCAGACATTTTCAAATCCTGCTGATAGGTGCTTTAATCCTGCTCATAGGTGCTTTAACAGAAAGAAAAAAGAATTCTCTTCCACTAAACTAGAAGTGATTAAAAAGGTCTTTGCAGGATTGAGTGGGGCTTGTTTTTACTGTCTATAGCTGAACCTGTACAAGTCACCAAATCCAGAATAACCATCGCAGTTCACACTGATAATAATTTTCATCACTGTTTTAGCTGGTACATTTTATGCAGTTTTACATTAATAGCATAGAGTAGAATATATACAATTTTATTGTCCATGAGCGGGAAATTGTCTTTAACTCACCAAAACATTAAAGTAGCACAAGGACATGTAACATATAGAATATGGTAACAAAAACATCATAGACGGTAATAAAAGATACAGATCCAGATACTTAAAACAAAGCACAAATCATTAAAACATAAAATATAATAATGTAAAGCAATATTTGAGACTCAGTCTTTGAATTTAAAATGCTGATTGCACTTAAATAAAATACTTCTTAAAATAATTTTAGTTGCCAAGGCACCCTATAGTGCCTTCCAGGATCTCAAACTGAGGAAATAAAGGATGAGAATTATGTGTCAGGATGCTACTTGACAGTATATGAGTCACTAAGCTTTATTGGAGAATTCCAAATGATTTTGCTGGCACATGCCAACTAATTTAGCATAACAGTGTCTGATCTAATGTTGAGCTGAAACTTTTGTTTCTGTTTGGCCTGGCTAACATTTCAGCCTCTTGTGTTGTTGAAGAAGTGGTTTGGAAAAATGCTGCTGTCGTTAAAGCTGCAATTTTCTAATCATCCAACCCGACTGGAGCCTAGCATTCAAGATGTTAGCTTGATATACTGGTCTTCAGATGATGTGGTCTCTTTAGCTTTCCCTGGTCTTGGTTTGGATAGGAATGCCTTCCTTAGTGAAAACCTCTGCCCTCACCAGAAGCTTTCAATTTAACTGCAGTTTTGTCAGGACTCAGGAGAACAGTTTGGCCCAGAGCTGCTTCACTACAGTCTCTGCTTATGAGCAACTGCAAAAAAGCATTAGCAGGACCAATAATAGCACATAGAGGGCAAAAATAGTTCAGTCAATATCTGCTGTTAGTTGTTGAAATTAAACAATTCATAATCTGTGTGTCAATGTTTGAAAAAAGGTTTATTAGCTATTTGGAAAAACCTTGACTGTAAAAATGACTGTAAAATGTGAAGTATGAACTGAATGAATTGGATTTTGAATTTGGTTATGACAGAAATGTGTCCACAGCATCGGGTAAAGAAAACTGTCAGGTACTGAATATCTGGTCAAATTCTTGATCTTGTTAATTTATTCTTCAAATTATAATTTAAGAATACAAAGTCTAGGCAAAGTTCTTGTGCAACTGCCTGCTTTTAGAAAGAGAAGTTTGGCTTCTTTTTAAATAGAAAAACAAGCTTATATACCTTATAGTAAGGTAATGAAAACAACATTATTTTGCTGTCAGTACCAAAACTTAAACAATACCCATCCCTACGCTTGTAGAAAAGGTTTTTGACCCCAGTGTCCCATTAAAGTAAACCATATTATTAATATTTACAAATTCAAAAGACATAAACATAAACAGATACAGAATATCTATATTTAATAGTAAACACACAGATAATACATGCAAAATCTCAATATCCCAGCGTGCCATGCATAACAGCACAAAAACAAGGCCAGATTGATCCAACATGAAATAGTAATATAAATCTTTTCAAGGTTTGCATATGAAAAAATGAAATATGAAAACCCCCCCCAACACACACACACACACACACACACACACACACACACACACACACACACACAAAGCAGATATCATGTGCTGATGCCCATGAGTTGACTGACCCTCCATCTCCTGCACCTATCAGGTCATGTCTGCATGTGCCACATCTAAAGAGGGCTTTGCATAAGCTGGAGGGGAACCCTGTAAAATCTCTTTGCGTGTATCCACCGGTGAGGAGATTTGTGCTAAAATCTCTGTCCCGCACTCCAAAAGCCTGCTTGAGAATATGTAAATGTGCACAGCATGGGCTCCAGCAGCCAGTAGATTAATCAGCGGAGCTGAGCATGGCAGTGCCTCTCAACCAGTGAAAGCTTTCCTCTTCCTTTCCCTTCCCCTTCCCCTCGCTGCACCGCCACAATCATTTGCAAGAGAATAGATAGGGAGCTTTGTAAGGGAGTGCATGCCTCATTTAAATGTTATGCCTCCAACTCAGAGTTTGAGTGAGATTTATCCTTGGAGAAATGTATGCAAATCCGAAGCACGCATCAAAAGGAACAAGCGATTACATTAAAAAAGGGAAACAGTTAGCGTTATGGAGCAAGCGGGGAACTCTTATTGGCCGGTGTGGCTGGGTATGCAGGTCCAAATGGCATCCATAGATGCAAACCAGCCCAGCGTGTGTGGTAAATAGCAAAACAGCATGTGTTACAGCATGTTTATAGTATGATAGGCCTCCTACATCAGCCATTCATATGGATATGAGGCCGAGAAGAAAGCACATGATGAGGTATTTGCAGTGTTGTTAAATTGGGATGTTATTTGCAGCACGGAGCATGGTGTGCACGGTTTGAAAAGACGACGCGCACACACACGGTGTACACAAGGACACACACCTGGCATCGAGGAAGCGTGAGCGCAGGATCATGACGGCCTCGCAGGTGCTCTGCTTGAGCTGCATCTGGATGGAGCTGAACTTGCGGTGGATGATGCTCACCATGCGCTCAATCTCTTTGGGCGAAATCGGCCGTGTGCGTGACTGCTCTCGCAACAGGTTCATCACATGGGTGGTGAACTCGTTACACGCCTGTAGGGAGAAAGCAAACACACACACACACATGCACGCACACACACACACACACAAGAATCAAAGAGTGCACCAAAACACTTGCCTTGAGGTTAAATAACTGTGAATAAGACCTTAATTCATCAGTGTGACCCATTACAGTAACACACATCTGCACACACACAATAACATTCACTGTTTAGAATTCACAGACGAGGGAAATCAAAAAAAAAAAAAAAGAGAGAGAGAGAATCCAGCTCTTTTCTTAATGTAGTTCTGGGGCAAGCTTTCTCACAGAGCCAAGGGGGAATATAAGCGCTGATATATTTCATATTTAATAGAAGTGGTGATGGCAGTGTGTTGAGAGGAACCAATGACAGCTGTTCCCTTCTCAGACACGCACTTTCACAGCATAGCCACCCTGAGAGACGAACACGCCGCGACGTTTCATTCATCCCCCCATGTGACACCAGGCGTGAATCTGCCACGATATTACACTCCGACTCTCTGTCTCTTACTGTCTCCTCTTCTTTATTTCTTCTCTTCCCTGTCGATCTCTCTCTGGATTTGGCCGTGTCAGGCTTTGTCTGTGTCTGTCTATCTGCATGTTCATCTGTCTCACTCACATGTATCTGAAAGGGATGCTATTGTCATGAATGCACCGGTTATCAAGGCAATGAGAGGAAATCATCCCCCCCCCCTCAACAGCTTTAAAGACTATACTTGGCATACACAC
The DNA here is from genome assembly GCF_963924715.1 of Thunnus thynnus. Lineage (NCBI taxonomy): Eukaryota > Metazoa > Chordata > Actinopteri > Scombriformes > Scombridae > Thunnus > Thunnus thynnus. The sequence continues at coordinate 30,313,788 of NC_089524.1, read as the reverse complement.
ACAGACACACACAACATGCTGCATATGCTGGACTATTCTGGGGTGAAACACACAATCGAAAGCTTTGTAGGGAAGTCTAACTGACAGCAACATATTTTGAGGAAACATAACAAGTCTACAAGGGTTGCAACCAAATCTTAAGACTGATCCTGCTTCACTGAAGACTTAAAACTGGATGAAAAAGTTCAAGTGTAGAGCGGAAAAGTCAGATAATGAATAATTAAATTGGTCAAACATTTGACAATATTTAATATTTACCTGAGGCTGTCAGTTTTACCTGCACTGACACTGTGGCTTCTAATAGATGTAAATCAGTACTAGCAGTATATGTTTTCTATCAATGAATAATTTAGTCTAAAAACTGTCAGAAAAATGAGGAAAAATGAGCATTACAATTCCCAAAAGCCTTGGGTGCATCTTCAAATATCTTGTTTTGTCTGAACAACAATCCAACAAACAAAAGCTGCAAATCCTCATAAATGAGCTGCTGGAACTAAGCAACGTTTGGTATTTTTTCCTGAAAAATGACATTGCTGATTTAGCTTTCTCGACTGACTGACTGTTAACAGATTTGTTTCAGCTCTAACATACCCGACTTTCATTACAAACAGTAAGCATCCAAACCGGATGACCACAAAGCCAAGAAACATAAAACGATGTTAAAGTGAAATCCACTAAATTAAAGGGGAAGTCCAAAGATTTTACGCATCAAGATCTGTTACTATTTACTTTATTATTCTAATGTTTCTAAAGTAGTCAGCACCCTATTACTGCTGAAACAACTGGTTGATTAATCAATCAGTTGATTGACAGAAAGTTATTCACCAACAACTCTACAACAAGACAACCTTGAATTCTGGGAAATTGTGATGGACATCTTTTGCTATTCTCTGACATCTTATAGACTTCATGATTATGAATGATTAATCAAAAAATAGATAAACCGATTAATATAAATAATCATTAGTTGCAGTCCTTGCCCCTAGTGATGTCATCAGGGTTATCTCAGCTCACGCTTGGAGATGATGCATTAAACTAGGAGTGTGGAGTTTGAAAGCCTTGAGCGTTAACTAGGTGGGGAGCGTCAAAGAAAGTATGCGCGCTTGCATTATGGGAAATGTAGGCACCAATATTGTAGGGCCTTGACCCAGACCAGCTTTAAGGAAGTGCAATACTAAATCTGTGGAGTAAGCTCTTAATATTGTTACTGGTGAGAGGGACATTTTTTGTCTGTGTGCTTTAATTGTGGAGAATTTTCAGAAACAATGTGGTGAGACAAACATCAGTAAACTGCCTCACAGTACTTTGAAATTAGCTGAAGTCCATAAATGAAAATTAACCTAAATGAAATTTACTCACAACTAGAGTTTAGTTGCATTCATCTGAGGAATATTGTCATTCATGAATGACTGATTTTCATTTTCTGTTATTTCTGCAAACTGTGTTTGTGCTTTTAATGTCTCTCTAAAGGCTTGTAACCTTGGAAAGCACTATTTAAATATTATCATTATTACTATTAGTATTATTGTTATTATAATAGTAAGATATGAGTTAGTCACAGACTGATTGGGATATCTTTTACAGTCTGTCAGGATAAGTCAATGGCTCAATAAAAACGAGCCGTCTAGTGTTCATATGTGCAGGCCGGTCTGCTGTCCTCACCTGTTCGTACTTCTCGAGCTCTGTGTGGTAGATCTGTCTGATCTGGGTCAGCTTGGCCCTGTAGTCGGAGTGCTCTGCAGAGTTGTCCGCCCCCGCTCCTCCCGAGGCCGCCGCTGCAGCCGCCGCCGCCGCCGAACCTCCGCCTTTCTCTGGACCGGATACGCCCTCTGCCAGCAGCATGTTATCCAACCGCATGAGCTGGGGATCCGGGGGCTCCTCCTCCTGGGCGCCGCGGATACTCAGCACTGCAAATGACAGGAACAAGTCAGAGGTCAGTCATAAAGGTCACACCTACAATGGCGTGATGCACCGTAACAAGCTGTCAGCTGCAGAGCCTGACTGCGTGGCTGACACCGCCGAACTGCATCCACACATCCACCAGCTCAGAGTGAGTGATGCAGGATGTTGTAGAAACAGGCAGACACTTAAGCAACACTCCAGAAACTAAAACTGATTTATTTTCTTTCATTAGTACATGAAAGCGTCTTTGGGTTTTGGTGTACAAGAATTATTAAAACAATTCCAGATCTGTACATAGAGAGGATGTTTGCTATGTCTCTGAGTATTTTTTGAAATTCAAATCCCCTAAAACTCATCTTTTCAGATGCTTAAAGATTTATAGTTTAGTTGGAAAAAGTGTTTCCGTTTCCACAGGAGCTGGGTCTGTGTTGTATGATGGTGGGAAAAATGTTTTAATCATTCATTTCAAACTTACACATCACATATATTGGATTAAAGTTGAACTGAAAATTAAATCAGATATTGATTTTGTTTAGAATGGATGTAAAGCCTCATTGTTACAAATGTTTTGTTGCTGGGCTCAATAATCAACTTTTGTCCACTCGTTGCACTCTCTATCCTTTCACCAAAAGACACAAAACTCTCCATAAAGATGCTCCGGCTTCCTCCGCTGTAAAATCCAGACAGTTGATTGTCTTGAATTGGAAATCCAGCCATGCACCCTCCCATATAAACTGGATGCCTGATTTAATGAGCTACCCTTGTTTTGAGAAGATAAGGTACTGGAGAGATTATAAAGCAGATTTTTTTTTAATATTAGGAACCACTATCTCTCTCCCATCCTCTCTTACTGCTGCTGGGATCACTCCTTTAACCCCAGTTTCCATTTTGATGTAAATCAATACTCTAGAAACCTTGTGTCTTCTACTATTTTCCCTCACTTCCATCTCTTTCACTATTAGCATTGTTTTTTTAATCATTTTAAAAAATACATGATTTTAGTTATTAGTTTGGGTGACGTATGATGTGATTGTTGTGTTCTTGAGCATGTTTTGAAGTGGTTTGAAAAAAAAAAATCCTGTAAAAAGAGATTTATTTTCATTAGTGGAAAAGTCCAACTACAGTATACTTCTTAATTTGTTTTTCAAATATACATGTAGATTTGATTGGTTGGCATACAGCAGACTGGACGGAGAAATAGACAAGGAAAGAGAGAATAACACGTGATAAAGATTTCACACCTGGATTCACACCTTTTAAGTGACCTGATGTGATCTGATGCAACAATGTTCATTCAGTTATAAAGAATTCTAACTGACATCTTTGCAATGTCAAGTGTTACATGGTACAATAAATGCTAATCTTGAGATCAACAACAATAACCTGGATGGATGGATACCTCTGCCTTCCACTAGAGGTCTCCCTTGCCATTCTTTAGGAGCGTCAAATCCCACCTTCCATTTTCTGAGGTGAAAACACTCACAAGCTCTGACTCGTTCTCCTCCATCTGAGAAGCATCCATTTCAATATAAAACACCTCCTTCTGGGTGGAGTGTGCTGCTGCTAGGATCTAAATTGATCCCAGAGTGGTCATCGAAAGTGCATCGACGGCAGCCGGCGTCATCGTTACAGGGCCTCGGCCATTGAGCTAACATGAGATGCGACTTGGTGACTTTATGCCCCTGTGTGTGTCGATAGCCATTTAAAACGTTACCACTTGTCATTTGTCTCGTTGCCAGTGAATGAGAAGGGACAGGCAGGGAGCACTTCATTAATTCAGAGACAATGGGAGTGCTTGGTGCATTAACCCCAGACTGCTGTCCGGGTTGGTAGGCCTGGGCAGGGGGTCACTGGGATGAGAATGAGGCCTGCTGCACTAGCAGAGGAAGAGGAGGGGGTTCCCTCCGTCACCCCCCCGGTCTTTAAGTGGACTGGAAATGCAAATATGGCAACTGTTGGCGAGTGGAAGGGGTCAGAGGTTCAGGCCACAGGCTCAGCAGGAGGTAGATTGAGTGTGGGAGGAGTGCTGGAGGAGGAGGAGGAGGAGGAGGGTGCCTCTTGGGATGGCAGGACTGTACAAACATCCTGTCTCATTACCCAGACTCCTTCATCACTCTGGTAATGTATGGACAGGCTTGGAGGGGAAATCTCGCATGGCTTCACACCCTGCTTACCTCTGCGCCGCCGCAACTGCAACCCCGTTATGACCCAATCAAACCTGCTCCATCAGAAACTCTAAACCCGCCTGTCCGCTTTAGTTAACGTACATCAGCAGAGGCCCCCGCCGCTCCCCGGCTCCTGAGCGCTCACCAGTATAGAGAGGCAGTTCTTTTCTATAGTTACCACCTCATAAATACCAGACTGAAGTGGGTGTTAAAATGTGAGCACACCACAATATCCCATGGAGGGAAATGAGCTGCACTTTCTGGAAGTAATTTTTAGTTGGAAAACAACTCATGGCAGCGCAGACTTTGAAGACGAAGAAAAAAACTGACAATTCTGACAAAAGATGCACAATAAGAAGCCACATTAGGTACTTCAGTGTGGACTGTTACAAGGCTCGGAATATTCAGAGAGTGTTGATTTCTCAATTCGGCCTATTGTTTTTAGACATCTCACCTGACCCTGTCCATTGAAAACAGAGGAAGGGGAAAAATGTCACTAAATAATGAGCAACAGCACAATCCAGAGAACACCAGCACAAAAATATGTAAGGGAGGAAGCTCTTCTCAGATGTTTCTACCGAAAAACCGAGGCCGGATTTCTTCCCAAACTCATAAAACGTCTAGACTGTCAAATGAAAATGGAACATAAAAATTCCCAGTGTCCACAAAACCATTCGATTCGTGTCTGCCAAGTTCCAGCTTAACATTCATGAAGTGTTTATTTAACTTGGCTTAAAGCACCTCCAACATCAGTCTTACAAGAGCGGCTGTTGCAGAGAAGGTCATTTCTTAGGAGATCTCTTGGAAGGGGAAGAGAAGGGCCGCCTTTTTTAAAAGGATGGAATAACAAAGGTCATGTGCAAATGAAAAGCAAACGACTACATTCAACACCACTGTGAATTCTATACAGAGGTTTTTGCTCAAAATAAATAGGTAAACATGCTGAAAGTGTGCCTTAAACTGACAATTAACACAAACTCTCTATCTAACTATCCCCAGGCCTTGCTTGTTGACATGAGTCTACCCTCGCTAATCAGGCGCATATCACATCCTCTCCTCATGCACAGCCCAGATCCCAGCTCCATCCTTGCTGCTGATCCAGCTGTCTTGGAGAGCATCTGTCAGGAGGGACCCAGGAAGGAACAATGCATTACGCCATGTTGGCTGTGTACTGTCATCCCTCATTGACAGCACATTGTCACACTTACACAGTGTCCTCTGAGCTGGGAACAGGCTAAGTAGCTGTTGCCTATAATATCAGCTTTTCCTGCCTCCTCTTACCATACAATCTGATGGGAACCTACTCCGAGTGGGGTTAATGTGGATTCTGTGAGGAGTATGTGACGGTGCTCATTTTGAATTTAAGTGACTAATCAGTGCAATCCGTATAACGATGACAGACGTGATGGTTACAACCTCTTGTCTTGCGATGGGTCGTTTTCCCCACGTGGAGAAAAACTGCAGACCTGCAGTGTTCGGAAGAGAATGTCTGATGGAAGCAAATGATGATTTATTTATTCCACCCTGAACCTAAAGCACATAATTAAAACCATGGAGGGATTATCTCAAACAAATAAAATTAATAAAGAAAAGAAAGGGATAATGTGCTTCCATAAAATTGGCTTTGCTGTGGGTCATAATTACACGACTCAGTGAGGGCCACTTTATTGGCTAATGGGAGCCTAATTGATTCATCCTAATGTTTTTCGAGCCTTGGGTCTGCTGGGCACTCCCTGTCCAATAGTGCTGGTGAACTTACTTAGCCACCCGCAGACAAACACTGAAGGTTCTCCCAGGGATAAACAATTATCTGTGTGTGTGCGTGTGTGTGTGTGTGATTTGGACCGCCCTCCCCCCCTCAGTGAACACACATTTTCTGTATGTCTCTAATGGATGCCATTTCCCTCTTGGAGGCGTTTCAAAGATGGCTTGTTGTCAGACGATGCCTTATTCCTTCCTCCTGTTGTTGACAAGCAATTCTCAGAAGGAGGTTTGCGCCAGGCTTTATCGCTTTGCTTTATTTTGTGTGTTAATATGAAGAAAAACACGGGATTCTTGCATCGATTACTTTTCTAATAACACACAGAATGCAGGATTGTGGTGTAATGTTGGAGGGAAATCTCAACATATGTAAATCCATTGGGTCAGGATGCACTGGTCGCTGGTGGTTTTACTGCTTTGTCTACACACAGCAAGACAAAATGTCACAGACCGAGAACACAAGAAAAGTAAACTGCAATGGGAGAAACATGACATTTATTTAACCTTGCAACATCTGGCCTTTTACAAATCAAATCGATATTTAATAAAATCCCCAGGCAATTGGCTTTTGGAGAGGTGGATGTTTAACTGTCTGGTCGTTTATCTGGGAATATTTATTTCATTTCCGCACAGCTGAGGGAAAAAGCTTTTGCTCTTTGAGGATAAGCTTGGAATATCATGCTCGCAGATGATTTACGTCCCTATTTGGGGGAGAGCAGCTTGCCTAAACCCCCGTCTTCTCCCCCCTCGTTGCTTGTTTTCAGCAAGCACATGTGTAACGTTCCCCATATATTAGTCATTCGAGAAGATTGGCTCGTGGCCTCATATGAAGACGGGTGTGGGTATTAAAATATTAATTGAACTACTTGCAACAGAGATACATCATTTCAAAGCAGCTCAGAGTTTGGGGTGAGTCTTAATTGAACAAAGACCAGAGAATAAACTCTTTCTCCTCTCTGAAGGGGAATGAACCGTGGCAAAACAAAAGTGGGTTGGCAGCCTGGGGCTAGCATCATAACTAGCTTCTTTGGAGAAATGTTATCAGTGGGGAAGGACACAAGTCCGGTATAGATTGTCATATCATCCCGCCATACATGACAGGAGTTCATAAATGTGAAAAATATTAAAATTGACAGCAAATACAAACAAGAGCCAGTTCTAAAAATACACTTTTGAGTCAGTGACAATATTTGGGATTGTATCAAAAGCTTGTCAGGGGATTAAGATTTCTTCCAGGACACTGCTTGCATCTTCAAAATGATTCAGTTTTTTATGGCATAACAATATCAGACTCAAAGAGTTACAGCACACCATGCTCTGCAGTCCAGATATCTTATCCTATCAGATTAACGGAGGCAAATGGCAGGCTGTCAAAAACCATTACCATATGTAATACCCTTCTAGATTTCGAAGGCATGTCGACAGGGACTGTTGGCATGGCAGCCTGTCATGGCGAGCGGGTGATTGGGGGAAAGCCTGATGTTTAATTAATGATGTTGGGCCGTTCTGTCACAGTTAGCGAGATGGACGGTCAAACATAAAGGCCTCTGACAGAGATTTGGTGCCTCAGTTCAAACTGGCGGACACCTTTGGAGGCTCTCCTTTCTGCACCCAGATGCTGAAATGTGATCCGCAGTGTTACGTCACGGGTAGCAGCACAGGGAGAGTCGGCCAAAAGTGACACGCGATGCCGGTCAGGTGACAGCATGTCCAGGCAGATCAACAACTGCCTGGCTTGACATTTCTAAGAGCACTTTGATTAGAAAGGTGAAGGGCACAAGACTTTAAAGTGACAACCCGTGATGTTTTCATATTAGTTTGAACAATATGACCCGATAGTAATTCAGCTTAAACATAGTTAATTAAAAACTTTTGCTGTGTCAGGTAGGTCTTTCCTGAGAAAGAAAAATCATCTGGTACACAGGAAGTAATGCTTCCTCTGTTTGTAGCAGCAGAAATAGTGGTTTGTTTATGGGGAAAAAGAGAAGAAATTATCATTGCTAAAAACAAAAAAATGTAGCTACTATGGTATTTTCAAAAAATACTTAGAGAAACTGTTTAAATTTGGGGAAAGAAAGAAATGTTCGATTTACTGTATAATGTTCTTTTTTAACTCAAAATTCACAGTGTACAGGCTGGGCTATTGTTGCTCCCTTTGTTAACATAAAATGGAGAAAACTAGCGAACCATGCTGAGCGAATGACCATAACACCAAAAGATCTGAGAGGTAATATGAGGAAACATTTTGGATTTGACACCATAAATGGAAAAAAAGTGGATAAAGGTACGGCTGTTTGCTGACTTTATAAAATGAAGCAGCCTGCAGGTAATGTTAGCTTGTCACTCAGTAAGCTAGCTGAATGAATAGGTGAATGAATGGAACAACGTAAATTCTACAATGCCATTTAAGATGTGGCTTGCGTTCAAATTAATACAAACAAATTAGATGTGATTTTTTGAAAAAGTGACAGCCCTAGTATCCATCAAGAATCTTCATTCAATCTGATTCTGATGTAAAATATTGTATCAGCAAATTTTAATATAACTTTGATGGCTTCCTGTAGTATTGAAAAATGGCATAAGGTATCTAAATCATTGCTGAGGAAATATAATAAGCACATTTAAAAAAAAAAAAGTCTCTTAAATATTTATAATGTTATCTCATGTGTAGCTCTTATATCTTTTACCAAATAGAGGCATGATGTAATCCTGTCTCAGATAATCATTCCATCCTTAAAAAAAGACTAGTGTGTCTGGTGAAAGCGAAATGCTTTTGCATAATTAACCCTTTTTGGTCAGGCTGTGGTCGACCTGTCTGCTTGAATTTACAGTACAGTGACAGCTCTGGCCCTATTTGTTTGCATTGGTGCTTCAGTGGGCACACTTCATTGTGGCTTCAGCAGTTAATAAATCACAGTAGAAGCCCCCTCTCTCGACGCCAGCCTGTGCTACGGTGGTCCTGTCACAAGGCAGGCACCAGAGCCGAAGCGACAGCTACATGCTAATTCTACATCGGCATAATTCATTATACAGTCGCAAGTGTACTGGAATGGAAAGAGAACCAACATACACCAGGAGGAAGACGACAGGCATCAAACTGTTAAATCCAGCTCCCTTTAAGTCCCCTCTGTTTGCCTTTGCAAAGATTCAAGTCTTTAAACTCCTGCAAACAATATAAAATTATATTTCACTTATTACATATTCACAAAAAGCACTTTGGGATGTGCAAAGAATAAAATAATTTTACTGCATTTGCTTTCAAAGCGTAGCCACAAAGTCATGTAATTCATTTCAGGGGAAAAAGGTTAACAGACAATATCAAAGAGGTTAATGGACAATGAAGACAATTAAGAAGCAACTGAGCTCCTTAACAGTGTTGTTAAAGAAATCTGCCTTTTTATGAAATATGGTAATCTATACCGCCACTTCCTGTAAGTCAATGCAAAAGCCAATGTAAAATGACATATCAAAAGGTATAACGGCAGCTATTGCACTAAAGGGGAAATTAACAAAAAGATAAAGAGTCAATTAAACCGATAAGGCCTTGTGCTCTTCAGAAGGTGAAAACCAAGGGGAGTGGAGCTGACAGCCTTCACATTAAAGCGCTTTGCTGCCTTCTCATCCTTTCTGTGGCCCCTTCGCTTTGTAACCACCACTTCAGAACTGAAAGAAGCAGCACTCTCTGTTAAGAAAGCCTGATCACACACACGCTCCTTCTCTGCAGATACCACTAATGAAGGTAATTAGAATTAGGTCCACCAAGGCCTCAGGGCCACGAATAACGATGTAGCCTTTCATACAGTGGACGTACACTTCCTACTGGAATTTACATGAAAAATGATTTCCATTACTCAGTATTCACTTCTGTCTGACACTTTTTTTATGAAAAACTTTTCTGTGTGAGAATGGTACATTTGACCTAATCTCAGTGCATTCAGGAGGAAGTTTAGAAACTAGCAGCCTCAGGCTTGCTTCTATGCCTTATTCTATCTACATGGTGAGTGCACACAAATTTTTCAAAAAAGTTTCAATATTTTTTATTGCATAACAGTTTCCTACTTTTTTTGGCTTATGACCCTTTAAAAGGGATGCAAAGCCTTCTTGCAAACCCTTGTCGCAGGTTGCATATGTCTGTGAACTGTGGGCTGTTTGACAAGAGAGTGATTTTCCTTTCTCAGATGGTTTCATTTTCATATTTTTTACCTGAAAAGGTCAAACTGTCCAGTATCTCACAAGAAATAAAACAAAGATACTAAAAAATGTACATGTCGACATGTAATTTTGGTTTGGTAAAAATGTCTTTTTCTCAAGTGTGAAAGTTCACTCTTGGTCTTGTAAATAGCTTGACAAAGTCATCTTAACAGAAAGTACATTTACAAGCTTCGTCTGAACCTTTCAACCACATCTCATGGTTTTCATCAGGCTTTGTCCACTGGTGAAGCTGGTAAGATGTAGAAAAAAAACTAGTAAGTGGAGCTTGAGTTATGATTCCACAGTCAAATGTTTTTTCTTTTTTTTTTTCTATTGTTAATCATTTGGGTACCGCTCCAATCTATCTTGACCCCAAAGTTGGGCACTACTGAACTAAAGGACAACCCTTCCATCAATTGTGATTGAAAATCCTGTTTCAATGAGTAAGTTTTTTTCTTTACTGGAAAATAATGAGGCTTAAACTTGAATAAATGTCTTACAGTCAGACAGAGATTTGGAATCCAGCAAAGTTTGGGACAACTTTGTGTTGTTGCTGGACCCCGTAGCATCTGTCAGTGTCAAAATGTCTTTCTCAATCGTTTCCCATTTTATTGGCGATCAAAATCTGTTGCTGGATGATGCGATACAAGCTGAAAAGTTTGGACTTGTCTTAACTTTTTCTGGTACACTGCTCTGCTATGTGACAGGCCCTCTGCTCTGGCTATGGACAGGACACAATAGTATACAGAGGAGAAGGTCTGTTGTTTTTTCACATGGCTAGTGCCAACCTGAGAGTCACTCCTGCTTTGTGGTTGGCTTTTTCAAACATGCGATTTTGGGAATTTCATACCATTCATTCCCCACTCTTTGATTCCTACTTCCTGAGCCCAGTATTCTAAACTTGCAATTTCAAAAACTGCCAAGATTGAGAAAAAAAGTCATCGTTCACCCAAGTTTATTCAAAATCAGACAAAAGGTCTCTATAATACTGCCTGTGATTAAATGCAGTATAATGCAGGAAGTCAGGTTGGGTTCATTTCACTATGTGACTTCTCAGCCCACATAAAGGATGGGTAGCAGTTAAAGAGCATCCAGACAAGTGTCCTGCGTGTCCCACATGAGATAGCGAGCGTCCAGCAGCGTGCACCAGACTGGGGCCATCCATGGCCTCAGGCAGTGTGTTGACTGGGCCTGCCATGTCATTAACAGTTGCCTTGATCTGCTCTACCTTATTAAAGCCATTCCTTCAGGAGAGCAGACGAGCATGTCACAGTGTGAAACCAGGCCAAGGAGGGAAGGTGACCACACTGCCACCCTCAGCTTGTGCAAGGGGTGAGGTGGGGGGGGGGGGAGGGGGGCACGAACACAGTGCAGCGGCTTTGTTGTCAGCCTCATCCCGGACCCCCTGATGTCCCTGTGATTCCCTTGTCAGTCTGTGTTAATGGAACTCACAGTGGTTATGCTCCTTCACATTCTTATCTCCTGTAGCAGGATAGTCGCACAGCCCAGCAGTGTCTGTTTAGCCTCGGCTGACCAGGAGCGGTTTGGAGACAACTGCTGTGTTGAATATTGACAATGTGTCTCCTCTTAGCAACAACGTGTCCAGGATGACTCCTATTTAGGAATACAGAGACTCAACCAATCTACATAAACATTCAGTACAAACTGGCTTTGTACTATTTGACCAGTATTAACTGATGCAGAGAATTATTAGAGGTTAACTTCCTTTGACTGGTGTGCTCATGAGTAAGAAAGCTACAGCATAAACCCACAGGAGCATCCGACTGGGAAGCCCGGCGCCTTCCAGCTCTGTCCCATTCCATCTATCTGACTACACACACTTGTGTGGTATTTTCCACAGAGCGCAGCTCTCCTACTGCCAACCAGTTTATGTAAAAGTGATTAACAGTAATTAATCCTTAATCACCATGATTAGCCAAGTCGCAGTAAATTAAGCCACATCTGGAGCAGCTGAGGGCTTGTGAGTGGCAGCAGGCATGCTGAGTGTGAATGCCACTGTTTACCGAGGTCTACCTGAACCATCTGAAAGCAAACAGCAGAACACTCATCTCAACTGCTTTGTGCTGTTCAACGGTGTGTACATTCAGACAGTGCCCCTCCAAGAACAAATCCTTTTATAGCTGTGTTATGAACACACAGAAAATAAACTAAATTCATACAATCATAAAGATTTGTGCAATTATTCCTGATAATTATTAATGTAACTACAATGTAGACCTGTTGTATAACACAAAAAGATATGCTGATACTGACATAGCAGTGAAAAGCCACTATCGGCCCAATATGTCAGCCCCATTGATTTATTGGTTTACTCTGAAATTCTGCAGCCTGAAAATATTTGTGTACCTACAATTAAAGCTTTGAAAATACAGTACAAGTGGACCTTGTGTTCTTTGTATGAAGACATTTAGATTTTCTTTTGAGGATTTTTTTATAGGATGGCCCACACTAGCCTTTTATCCTATTTATAATCTTTTGTCACAGCAAAACGGCATATTTTATACTAGATTTTCAACATTTCCTTGCTGTGAAATTCTTTTTGGTATCTGTTATGATACCAAAGTGATAGTTGTTAAGCAGAAAGCATTTAAGTCATGGTACTGTAGTAACTGAAAGTAAAAGTTCTTTTTTAAAAAATATCCTTGATTTTTGCCATGCTGTTTCCTATTTCATAAATTGTTCATGTGTAATAATTTTACAACACATAAGTACTATAGAACAATTAGGTGCTTGACTATATATGATAATATAATGTGTTAAAGTGTTCTATGAGCACATGAATGATCTCTGAACACCTACATTTCATTTGAAAATTTTAGGGGAATCTGCGCTGACTAAAAAAGCCTTCCAAGAAACACAGAAACTGACCTTCAACATCTACAGTAAACAGACACCAGAGCAGATTCCCCACATTCACAAGGACACACACACACACACACACACACACAGCCTCAGCGCCTTGTGTGCACCCGCGCTGCATCGTTGATTGGCTGAGTTGCCTGAAGATGTCTCGGTGCGGCGGCGCCTCTCTGTAGCTTTTTTCTGCCAGATAAATGATGCAGGAGGACTGGTTGTGTGCCGGGGAACTGGTTCCATCACAGCGGGTGTGCTGTGTCTCTTAGCCCAATGTTTCTCTTGTGCCCCCCCTGGAGAGTTTCCTCCCTGCGCCCCAGTCTCTCCCTGTTACACAGCTCCAGATTAATTACACACTTTAATGAGCTGAATTATTAATGGGGCTCTTACTTGGCAGTTTAAGGAAATGCAGAGGAGAAGACAGCGTTGAGCATCGGGATTCGGGGCTCTCATTAAAACATCACACGACGCCTTTGGGACCGGTGTTATTTAGCTGGAGAAATAATAGGATTTGGTATTTTACATATCAGGAACAGTGAAGCTGCTTTGACTATGAATCCACAGCGAGAGATAGAGAGAAGAGCCCTGCAGAGGCTCGTGCACAACATTATGTCATTATGATTGCAGGCCCAAGGAAAATAAAAGGCTATCTAATGCAGCCACTAGAAAAGGTTTCCTCTCTGATTGTTCAGCACAGATGGGAGCAATATTATCTGAAATGAGGTGGACTAAAGCAGGAAGTGAAATGAATGAAAAGAAAGGCAATTTCTTGGTGAATATGTCTCATTCCCTTCTTCTTCAAAAGGGACGTTCTTTTTATCTCGCACAACTGTAACACTTACGGCGGCGAGAATGTTCTTCAAAATCGGAAATATGGAACATTGTCATTGTGAAAGCTGCAAAAAAAAGCTGCTGAGAAAATGAGATTATTCACATATCACACTTGCTGATAAGAGAAAATCCAACAGTGAAGAGACAGGAAATGAAACCAGGAAACAAGTTCCAGAGTTGTTCCTGCAAGTCTAAATTTATATTTCTGCTGGAGCAAAATTCAATCTGCTCAATGCGTCTATGCATAACACGTATATGCATGTGTCTGTTCAATAAGAGTGTTACGATGTGTGAACAGGTCTGACACTGTGAAGCATTCTTAAAGCTCACATATGTGATCTGACAGTGTTGTGAAAAGAACAGAAAGAAGGCGACTTGTTCTCTAAACACACTTTAATGTGTCTGTCTCTTCTCTATTTTTGACAAAGCATCTTTATCAAGAAGCTGCTCATATTTCCGGTGTGATGATTGTGTTTATCCGACAGGTTCACTGTGATGGCTGCTGCACTAACACGAGCTACATGTCTTGAGAGCATCGTGCGTCTTTCACGCTCGCTCATGGAATCCACAGTGGGATCCCAAGGGATCACTCTCTCTCTATTTGTGTACAAGCTGCTGCCAGCGCCGACTGTTCCTGGTGTTTGGGAGGAAACAATACCAGACTCATTGCACAGTCAGATTATATTACAGCCCGATGCTCTGCATGACTAGGACTCTGAATGGATTTTGGGTTTATTGCCATATTTGGGAGGACACTTGAGGAAAACTGATGACATAGCGCCTGACGAATAAGATTGAAATCTGACTGATGACTTCGCCTCTGCATCCCAGTGATATGGTATTAGCACAAGTCCCTGATTAGTAATCACCATGAAGTGCAATCAGATGACCTAGAATGGCCTGTGTGACCACGCAGCCAGCCCCTGCAGCTCCAGACACAAAGCCCTGGGGACACCACTAACACCACAGCACAGCAAACACCCCCCTGTACCACACAAGTTCCTGCTTGGGCAGAAAAATAAATAAAAAATAGCCGAACGGCTCATTACATGGGTCCTATTTGGGTCAGGGAGCAGATGCAAATGTAGGTCAGAAGGAACCCCTGTTGTCAATCAAGAAAGAGAAAAAGGGTGGAGTAATGGAGGAGGATAAAGATCGCGCCTGCTGCTCTTCACAGCCCATCCCCAAGGACGAAGGGTATCAAATTATACGCAGCGAGGAGGAGTGGCGCTAAGCTTCAATGAGGAAACTTAATTAGACTCATGCTTGTGAGGTTAATTTGAGCTAACTGGCGCGAGTGAAAAAGCATTAAAATGTGTCTGTAGCAGGACTGATCCAACACTCCACATCAAGCTCTGTTTTCAGTCTCGTGTCACTGGGCCATATATCACCACCGCACCAGTAAAGCTGTTTTCCATCTACTGTAGCCTATCCTGTATGGTGTGCAGTTGGATGATGAGGCCAGTCTGACCTACATGCTGCAGACCTCCAGAGAGTCCAGGATCATCCTGCAGCCCAAGAGGGAGTAAACTGTACACTTTAAGTCACCTTGAAGCAGGATCCGCTGTCACATTTCCATGCTTTTTCCTTTTTAAGCGCGGAGTGCATCATCTTTTCTTACTCTTGCACTTTTGGCCAATTCCTGCTCCTCTCTGAAAATCTCACAGCAGCAGCTCCTCCAACTCTGTAGCACTTCATTTCACCTCACACTGAGCTTAGATGCAGCGCTAACTGCCTCGAGGTTGACACTTGTCTGAATAATGTTATGCTAATGCTCCAGTCTACCTGTATTTACCCCTAAGTGCAGCAAGCAATCTGTTGATTGCGAGAAAGCAATTTTCCTGAAAGAGAGGGAGAGCGGGCGGCGAGAAAGACTGAATGAGAGGATAACAAGAGATCTTCTTTAAGCTGTGGCAAAGCAATTTACAGAGGACGACAATTTTCTCCAGCTCTGAAAGGAGCGCTCTCTCTAATTGTGCCTACGCAGAGCCATCAAGATGGGGATACAGAAAATAGCAGAGCAAGCTCACACATATCCCAGAGCAACTTAGAGGTACAAGCAGGAAAACAGCTATAAAAACCTTCCTTTTATTTAGTCAGGAATATGTTTTTAAATAAATTGAGATGCCCATTCCTTCTGTAGAATGTGAAAAAAAGAATAGCTCACATGAACACCGTAGCAGCATGTATGTATTATGTTTTCCAGCTCATTACTTTTAGGTTCTACATTATATGTAACAAAGAGTGACCAAATATGATGACATGCATAAGAGAGAATGCCCTCCATCTTCCTGCTCTTGTTTCTTTTCTCATGCACAGGCATTCTGAAACTCCAAATGCTACAATGATGAATGGGGACATTGTCCTTTTAATTTGTTTGTTGGTCCTTGTGTTGCCCAAGAAGGCAGATGTAGAAATTAATTGCTCGTTCTGACAAGGAGTGGGGCTGGTGTTGTGTGGTGTGTGTGTGTGTGTTTGGGGAGGGGAGGGTGACAAGGCTTCTAAAAATAAAGCAGCAGAACCATGTGTGTGTGGTGCCAGATTGGGCTCAGTGCTGTGCTCGTCTCGCTCTGGCTCGACTTCTATCTGCCCGTGTGATAAAGCTGCTAACAGGCCTTTATCGGGGAGCAAGGGGAAATATGTTCCTGCCAGATTAGGCCCCAGACTCTGCCAAGGTTATAAACAGCCTGTTATCTGTGTCCCAAACAGAGTAATCCACGCTCTATCAGCACCCAAACATATGGGCCACACAGAGCAGAGATAGCCTCTGATGGACACTTGGTTTTAATTGCAATGAGAGCCAGCGGAGCATCGCTGGGAGAGAAAGAGGACATAAAAAAGGTCTGTTATTGTGGACATCTCCCAGCCCCGGTATAACTGGCCGACATTCACAAAGACCAACCTCGACCTTTCTGCAATCCTCAGGAAATAGAGCCACTGGCAGGCTTTCTTGACCATGGTGTCTGTGTGTAGTGACCAGGAGAGGTCCTCGGTGATGTGCACATCGAGAAACTTGAAGCTGCTGACCCTTTCAACCTCAGCATCACCAATGTGGAGAGGAGGTGTCCACCCCCTGCTGTCTCCTCTAGTCCACGATCATCTCTTTAGTTTTACTGACGTTGAGAGAGAATGTTGTTGTCATGGTACCAGCTGGTTAGTCTCTTCACCTCCTCTCTGTAGGCTGTCTCATTGTTGTACGTGATGACGCCAAGGATGGTTGTGTCGTCAGCAGACTTAATGATGACATTGGAGCTGTGCTTGGCAGCACAGTTGTAAGTGAACAGGGAGTACAGGAAGGGGCTGAGCACATAGCCCTGTGGTATGCCTGTGTTGAGTATCAGTGAGGAGGTGTGGCTGCCAATTCTCACCACGTGGGGCCTACCCATTGACCCATCAGGAAGTTGAATATCCAGCTGTAGATGGAGGTCTCCAGTCCAAAATCAACAAACTTAGAGACATGTTTTGAGAGAATGATGGTATTGAATGCTGAGTTGTAATCAATGAAGAGCATTCTCACATATGTGTTCCAGGTGGATAAGCGCAGTGTGTGTCGCCAACGTGATGGTGTCATCCGTGCCCCTGTTTTGTCTTCATGCAAACTGACAAGGGTCCAAGGTGTAAGAAAGGGAGGAG
Organism: Thunnus thynnus; assembly: GCF_963924715.1. Lineage (NCBI taxonomy): Eukaryota > Metazoa > Chordata > Actinopteri > Scombriformes > Scombridae > Thunnus > Thunnus thynnus. The sequence goes on along the minus strand of NC_089524.1, from coordinate 30,296,431 downwards.
CAGATTAACTAGTTGCTCAAACCACTTTATGATGACTGATGTCAGTGCGACAGGGTGGTAGTTGTTTAAACAGTAGGCCACCGGTTTCTTAGGGACAGGAATGATAGTGGATGCCTTGGAAGGGGTGGGGACCATGGACTGACTCAGGGAGAGGTTGTTGGTGAACACCTCTGCCAGTTGATCAGCACATGCCCTGAGAGCCTGGCCTGGGATACCGTCCAGCCCCAGAACTTTGTGAGGGTTGACCCTTCTGAAGGACCGTCTCACTTGGCTGTTTCTAGGATCAATGTGGCAGCCTCCCTGCCCAACTGAGCATGAAAGATGTTGAGCTTGTCCAGTAGTGATGTGCTGGGCTGAACAATGTCCTTGTTTTTCCTTTTGTAGTCTGTGATGCAGCATAATCCACTCCACATATGTCTGGGATCAGAGCTGTACTAGTTGGACTCCACTTTGTCCCTGTAGGCCCTCTTGGCATCCCTGATGGACTTCCAGAAATCATAACTGGCTGCTTTGTAGGCATCAGGGTCCCCTGCGTTGAAGGTGGTGGTCTGTGCTCCGAGTTTATCGCAGATCTCTCAGCTGACCCAGGGTTTCTAGTTGGGGTAGGTGCAGATGATGGCTTTTGGAACATCGTTGATGCACTTACTTAAATAGTCTGACAGAGTCTGTGTATTCACTGATGTTGCCATCAGCTGCGTCCTCAAACATTCACCAGTCAGTTGTCTCAAAGCAGTCCTGTAAGAACCCCTCAGCCTCTTTTTTCCATTTGTAAATTACTCTCAAAACCAGTTTTACCTGTTTCAGTTTCTGCCTATATGCAGGCAACAGTTGGATGGAGCAGTGGTCTGCCTTTCCAAAAGCAGGGCAGGGGAGGGGTTTATAGCAGTGTCTGAATGGGGTGTAAGGCCGTATTCAGACCAAATCAGGCGTTGCGGCGCACTGCTGCAAGGTTGAGTGGAGGTGTGTGGGGGTGTGGGCATGTTTGTGCTCTAGAACGTAACAGCTGTGAAACAATCAGAAAATAACGTTTTCTTCTCTCTGTCTTTCTCTCGCTAGTGCTCTCAGCTCTCTCTCACTCTCTTTTTATCTCATCTTTTTTAAAAAAGCTTGACTTTACTTTTAACATTATCAAATGAAGAGAAATGTCCTCCCCTCCTCCTAGTAACGTCTTTGTCCTCCCTCATGGCAGGGTTGTACAGCTCTGATCTTCGCCGGCTGTGCTTGGCCACTGCAGCCTTCAGCTGCAGTGACGTTGGGTTGCATTTCTCCAAAAATTGACTCTCAATCAACTTTCACGCCGCAGGCTGGTGTGGTGCCATTACAGCCAAAACCCCTGCGGCCTAAACGCACTATCCTCATTCAAATGAATGCGAGGACTGGCGTTTTTCGCTGCACTGCCGGCTTTGGTCTGAATACAGCCTAACAGTGATCCACCGTCTGCTCTCCCCTGGTGGGAAAAGTGATATGTTAATAGTATTTCAGGAGAACCATGTTGGCTCTGTTAAAGTCTCCCAAAACAATGAACGCACACTCTGGGTGTGAGTTCTTGAGTCCATTTACAATCCTATTCAGCTCATTCAGGGCTAAAGATTTATCTGCCTGTGGGGGGATGTAAACTGCTGTGAGGAGGACTGAGCTGAACTCTCTGAGGAGATAGAAAGATCTAACTTTGATGGTCAGCGGCTCCAGAACCGGGGAGAAGTGCATTGTTAAAAAATAGACATGTGTGGCCCACAAAGAGTTAACCATAAAGCACACACCCCCTCCCTTCAACTTGCCTGAGTCTCTCTTTCTGTTTCAGCACAACTCAGTAAAAGTCTAAGTGAAGTGAGGACAGCAGACACAGAGATAGTCTTTCAGCCCCACAGGAACTGTGTAGTGTGTGTGTTGACAGATAGGTATGAATACAATAGAATATATTGATATTTCAGTATTACAGCTTCTGCCAAGGAATACTTCATCTTTTTGTTCAAAGTAGCTTTGCCTTCAATAACTTTAAACCTGCATAAAATGATTTTTTTGGCCAATTGGGGGAAGCGCAACAAGCTGTAAATGCAACATTGATGTGTTATCATCTTATAAAGTAGATAATGACAAATGTGTTAGCAAATAGTTGCCTCTTTACAATTCCAGCAGACATGCAGCATCATTATTATTCATTTGCAGTCGTGTTCATGACCACCTGACAAATATAAGTCCAACATTCACTCTCCTTTTAGCTTTGTTTTGGTCTCCATCAACTCCTAAAAAAAACCCCATTTTGCTCTTAAGGTGCTGAATGGTGCACTATGTTCACCAGCTAATTGCTAACTTTGTCTGTTGTTTTATGCTGGGCCAGTAGCATACAGAGGGTTTATTAGAGCTGGTTTGCTGCAAACAGCTGCCCAGTGGGGCTGGAAAAGATGCTAATGAGAGCAACGAGAGCTAACCAAACAGTAAAATAAACCAAAACAATGAGCTAAAAGACACTGAAACGCTCCATAGAGCTCCATAGATCTAAGTTGGCTGATAATTCTTTGTGGGTCTGTCACTATGAGTGAACCCTTTCACATTACACATGGTCATTTGATCAATTGTTCATATAAAAATATTGATTAGCACCACTTTAAGCATAAAAGCTTTGGCAAAATAGGAAGTGATGATGCCCTTTGCCAAATTTATAGACAAAGAAGTGTTCTAACTAGGAGTTTCAACCAATTTAACTATACATATCTTTAAGTGCTGGCTAAATTGTTCGCTTATTTACAACCTGATCATCTGACAGCTCTTGTTTCTTAAGGCCCCAAAATGCTTCAATCGAAGTAGGCCAGGTGTGCCGATGTGTGAAAGAAGGCAGGATTTTAACAGGTAGGCAGTCCAAAAGTGTGCATCATTATCCCCATATTTTAATGATTACTGCGTCTCACCCCTCTCTGTGACAGCAGGCTTTTTGCACCACCTTTGAGTGTGGCCTTCAGACAGGGTTAGATTTCATTTTGAGCATACCAGCCTTTGGTGAATACAATGTTATTATAAAATAAGATCCAAGTTGCAATAACTTATCCTTAAAATCATGCTTGATCATGAAATCTAACTAATGCAACCATAATGCAAAATATACTGAATGGTAACTATGACACGATGCTTGTATTCCCACATTGATGCTCATTTTTGGCAACACAGTGCAAGAAAACTAAACATTCACAACTTTCACCCTCTTCCGCTGTGAGGCACGACACAAAACATGCAGCAGCTCCTGCGTTAATGAGGACTGAGGTAAATCTGGGAGAGATTTAGACCCTCTACTACTCTCTGTCTCCTCATATAAGCAGCAGGCTGCTCTTTCTGTCGGCAGAGCTGTGATCTGAATACCTCTGCCTTCATAAAAGATTCAGGCCTTATTGACTTCCTACTTTGGTTTCCCTGCAGAGCCTACCTCCTCGGCTCCTTTTAAATTCTGCTCTCGTGGCTGAGGATGCGCACCTGCCTCGGGAAAAAAGTTGCTGGCTTAACATGGGGCTTTTATAGCCTTCCCTTAACCGTGTCTAGCACATATCATTCTCTGTGCAGGAAATGTACGTCTCAGCTCGGTGCATCATTAGAGGATGACCCTGAAAATAAAAATAAAATCCTGTATATCAGATAAACTGAAACTAAAATAAACAGCTCTGAAACATTGTATGGTTAGATTTACTAATCACTGAGCTAGGTCAGGGTCAGTCGGGGATTATTGGCATTATAAAATGCCACATCACATCTGTTATGCTAAATATTGATATATCATGTTCCTTTTATTTCAGCATCTGTTACCTGCTCTTTACTGCACATCATTACTGACTGACTGCAGCATTAAAACCACACAGGCTGAGCTCATCTGTCTCTCTATACGATATTTCAAACACAACCTACACAAAAGGGCACAAAGTCTAATAAATTCCTCATTTTATATACTGCCCCCAGATTTCAAAGTCCTGTCCAATAAAGTTTTAAATGTCATGAAGGACCTATAATAAAGATAGCATAAACTAGAGCCAAGAAAACCATACAGTGCTCTGTCCCCTATCTTTTTATCCAATAAAGTTTTATATCTTTGAATCAACTATAAAATGGTTTGGAAACTGTCAACAAGGGGATAATTGGTAGACTTTATTGTTATGGTGATATGTCCCAACAGACTCATTTCTCTTTTCTGACAGCAAATGAGAAAATTGTATACTATACTAACTTAGTCTTTCAATAAGCCTGTGCAGTCTGAATTATCTATCTAATTTATATATTTAGTTTGAGATGATAATGATATAATGATGATATATAATAAGGATATACTCTCATGTTATAGCTTGTGTAAGAAAAGTAAATAATATCCAAAAGAAATGTGTTCTTGACCTCTAAAAGCAGCACTAACCTTCTGTCCAGGATTTCCGAGTTGCGACAAACTGGTCGAACAAACAAAAGCAGACCAGCATCTCCAAGGCGCAGCATTTCACACTTGGGTAGAGGCAGAGGACGGGCCTTTAATGACACACAGTCCCCCCAGTCACCTAGAATGAACACGCAGCGCTGGAAATAGACCGGAAACTCTGCCTCCACGCGGGCCAGAAACCTGGTGATGCCTGCCTGCCTGCCTGCCAAACAAATCCTACCACTGAAGAGAGACACAAACCCCCATCTACGTCTCAATCATACAAGCGAAACATTATCGAAGCATGTTATTCACTGAGTTATAATGCTGACACCATCACTGAGCGAAGTGCTCACATACTGCAGCACACTTCAGTCAGCTGATGTGCTGTCCAGTGATGTGTGATAACACTGTAGATGGCAGAATGCCCATCCTTTTTTTTCTGTCCATGTTGTGTGCAGATAACAACAAAACACTACACTCACTGTGCAACAAAATCCTCATCAGAAGCAAAAGTATATTTCTGTTGTTGGTTAATTTGCTCCCTGACGAAATAATGAATATGATGCGACGATTATGGTTGCAGCAAATATAATAACAGAAATTGGAATTAAAATTTTGCAATACTTGTGTCGAGTGAGTGTGAGTTTCAGTCTACACCAATAATTTTTTCTATACCTTAACATTTATAAACATGTTTTTCTATAAAACCATGAATACCGTGAATATGATTTGACATTACCAGACAGCTGATATATGAACCAGTGATTGTGAAGCAAGAATAAAACAGCTGATGCCAATCAGCTAGTACGAGTGTAACATCAGTGTTCTTCCTGAACTTACACTATGCCTCTTAAGCCAAACTTCCAAAATGTTAAATGTTGTCTAATCACAAGCAGTTGTACATGGACTTCGCTGTACATAAAAGTATGAATCACACCAAACATTTAAGGCCATTTTTCAGTACTTGTTGCTATGGACACATGTTTGTCATTACTAAAAAAGTATTCAGGTTCAGTACCCAACCCTTATACTGTAAATACTTGCATTTGGGATTTAGATTTGAATCACTGCTGGTTTTGTTTTTTCCACATTTAACATGACGTATAGATGACTTATATAGTATTAATACTGAGTGCTTTCCTATTGATTGTGCTTCCTTGCCAGTGGGAACGACATGGCTGGTTTGCTGCATGGAGACAGGCCATTTTGTACATAAACTAACTCACCTGTGCCTCTGCGCAAAGACCCCCAAGTATTGAATTCCACCTCCCAAAATGAATTCTCCCCCTCCAGCCCTAAATTCCCTGGCTTCCACCAGTCTGATATGACAAAGGGAGTAAAGGCAAACAGCACTGGGGTTAAGGCTCCAGTCTCCTAATGAGCTTCTCTGTTCCAGTATGTTGCATAAACCCATTACCTCCCAGCACATTACCTTATTCATTTCTTATATGTGGATAGCTTCCCTCTCCCAAGAGCATGGCATTTCAGACACAGATCGTCTACTATATTGCACACACACATGTGTAAAGTCTTACAGTAAGAGTCTATAATGTTTCTATTTCACATAGCCATTGAGTTGACCCTGAGATACCAGGCAAACACTGAGGGAGGGAAAAAAGAAGCTCTACTGGCAGGAGATCTATTATTCAGAGAAAAGACAAAGAGAGAAAAACAGAAAGAGAGAAGGAAAGAAAATGTCTCCCCTCGCAGTAGTATTATCTCAGTATGTGGTAACTATTGCAGTGTAGGATGAAAGACGCAGGTGGTAGTGAGCTCCACTGTGCCTCAAGCTAAACTGCAGATGCAATCCAGGATGATGGTGTTTCCAGATTCTCTCTCAATTTGCCTGATGGTCGTATACAGTCAGTTCTCGAATAATGACAGGGATTCATGCAATGACCAAGTCTCAAGTATCACCAGTGAGCATAAACAAATAAAGGCTATATGCTAATAAGGGCTGGGTAAAAAACAGCTGAGGTTTGGAAGTGGAATTACCACAATACAATTGGCTGTCACTATATGGTGGCATGGTACCTTTCATCAGTACAACCTACTATACGTCATACTTATTCTTTCATTATCTTATCTTTTCAACAGAAATACTATTTCATTTACCACATATTTAGAATTTTCTTCTACTTTGCTGTTTTTTTGGTTACTGTAAAATTATTGTTGGTGAACCTCAAAACAAGCAGATCTTTCACATTGAAGGGAAATGCTAAGAGGGGGAAAAACCTAATATGAAACATGTGAGCAGGAAGTGTTTCATTGATTGTGGCTAAATACTAATTGAAAAAACAGCAAAGTATAAGTGGCTAGAATTTCTCGTTTCAACAGAAATACTATTTTCACTCACTAATTATTTCTAATTTGTTATACTTTGCCATTATTTCAATTGTTTTGACTGTTAAACTATTGTCAGTGAAACACTTCCTGTGTTTCCTTTTTAACATTAAAATCCTAGCAGGAAAGCTTTTAATATGAAGCATCTGAGCAGGAAGTGTTGCATTTCACTGATGGCAACTTAACAGTGATGAAAAAACAGCAAAGTAGAAGTGACTGGAATTTGTCTTTCCAACAGATATGCTCTTTTTATTCACTACTCATTTTCTATTACTTCTACTGCAGTTTTTTCAATCACTGTTCAACTATTGTCCATGAAACTCAACACTTTCTGCACTTCCTGTTTTACATTAAATTCCTAGCAGGAAAGGATGGGATTATGCTCTTAAAGCCACTTAAAGTGTTGAACTTCACTGACTATAGCTTTACACCGATTGAAAAAACTGCAAAGTAGAGGAATTAGGAGTAGTGGAATTAAGTAGTGTATGAGAACTGTATTTACACACTCAAATTCTTAAAATATTTGATCATAACTTTATATTGGGGAAGAAGGCCTGTCTGTAATGTAAGTGGTTTTCTAATAAAGACCTGGTTCTCCATTTGAGAATTTAGAATGCTTCGATAAAGGCATAAAATGACATATTTATTATATTTACATTTGAGCAGACTACAAGTGATGGCAACACAACTTAATGCACAGATAGAAACCTCCAAAATTCCATTTGCAAGAATGTAGAACATGTTTAGGACCACGCTCGTGCAAATCAAACAATCAAAAACATGACTGGCTTTCATGTAACAACTCTATAGAGTGCTATGTTGATGGATTGCGGAAGCTGAATAAATCTTGTCAATTATCAATTAGGCCGTACTAATCCTCTGTCTTTTCCCAACGAGAGAATATTTATGCCTGTGGAAGACAATATTAAATTACTGCTTCACGTATGCCGCAAACCAAGGACATATGTGTTACCTTGCACCGGCAGAAGGATTTATTCAAATTCACCAACACCTTGGTTGGGCCTTAATTTCAGCTCGGTGTCAGAACACTTTATTTTGTCACCATAAATCAACAGTGAGCCCAGAAACAATGGGCCTATTTCTCAAGCGAGCAGCAGCTCATTCCACACTGCGGAGGGAGACTGTGACTCTGAATGAAGTACTCAATATGGCACGAGTGTTTACATAGATATCAATATTTAATCAGAGTTCACAGAGACAATGAATGGAGTTTATATGAGTGCCATTGCCATCAGCCAAACAATGTGTGGAGTTTGCATGACTTCCTTGGCACTTAAATTAAAAAAAATAAATAAACAATGACATCAAATCAAAGCCAAGTGGGATTTTGTACCCAGAGTCTGTGTGCAATAACTAAATCTTCTTACATTACAAGTGATAATGAGAATAACGTGAGATCCTGTCTCATGTTTAGTTGATTCATCACTCATTTCTCCCACTTCTATGGCAACCAGCGCCGAGGACACTGATGTCTGTTGTTGATGTTATTGTTTGTCAGGCTGAGTCAATAAGTAATGTTTCAATCCGAGCCATTTGGACTTCGTTAGAGCTCCGACCACAGCCCTCACACATCAATCAAAGGAAACATTGTGAGCAAATGTGTCCCCTGTTATAATTGGATGCAGCCCCTTTTTCTATCACACAGTGACAGTGTACGCAGTGCTGGAAAACTGTAATGCAACCCGCGGTAAATTATTCTGTTTGAAGAGGGAATGTCTGCGATATGAAATCCATATGAATGTTTCAAAACCTCCTCCAAGTTTCCATTTAAAAAAAGAGAAAAACTTGTAATAAATTGCCATAGAAAATTGTCACCATCTTTCTCTTCCTTCAGGGGAGGGATGTGAGGCTTGGCGAGGCTACTGTCTTCTGCATGTGGCTCCCTTCTCTTCTTTTCTCTTCTCTTCTTTTCTCTTCTCTTCTCTTCTCTTCTCTTCTCTTCTCTTCTCTTCTCTTCTCTTCTCTTCTCTTCTCTTCTCTTCTCTTCTCTTCCAAGGCTAAGTTAAAACAGAGCATCAAAATCCCAGCTTTAATAATTGAGGGAGAGACTGCAGGGTACTCTGCTCAGGCCTTCTTGATGTGAGGAGTCCTTAAAAGATGCATGGATGCCTCCCCAGAGGGAAATGGAAGGGCTTCATGGAGCCGAGGCTCTGTACACTTAAAGATTATGTGTGCATCCGCTAAAGCAAGATGACCAGAAAAATGCTCAGAGGACCATTATTCTCCACAGAGTGGTTTGAGGGATGGGCACCAACCTGATAAGATGCTATCAATATTCATGCCTCTAAATCAATTATATCCCCATGTACTTCAAATGCAAATCATTTGGCGAGCGAGACATTTTCAGAGTGACTCTGCAGACTGCAATAATTGAATGCAGGATATACAAAGATAGGTAAACAAGCACTTAGACCCAGACTTAGCTTTAGAGGAAGAGCAATAAGGATTCCAGTAAACATAAAAGTGTCAGCTGTTTACAGCAAACACATTCAGGGGTTTCTAGTTAACTCGGCTAGCCCGACTGGAGTGGAGCTCTGGCTGTGCCTTTAAAATGTAATCTCTGACTCAGATGTATCGCTTTCTCCTCACCCCGCCATTAAGGCTAGGGCCTAAATTATTGATCCCCTGCCTTCATCAGCATAGCAGTCACGTCCGAGCGCCGGGGATCTAACTCCGGCTGTGTCCCCACGCTCCAGCCACTGAAATAATTAGGAGGAGTTCTCATTAAGGGAGAATGAAAGGTTGAGAAAGAGAGGAGAGGAGAGCAGCCTGAGGGGCATTCTGGGTGTTTAATGTCTTCCCCTGGGCCTCCAGATCATTCTGATCAAATCCTGAGGCTGTGTCTAAAGACGACAGGAATCTCTGCACGCTGCGTGGACACACAAATAATACATCAAGACATCAAGAGAGAGGAACGATGCATAAATAAAGATGCTGCACTATGCAGCCAAATTAATAATAAATTGTTAGGATTAGGATCAATAGCGTCAGCACATAACCTCAGCTGCATGAATAAGGCAAAAAAGACTAGTATGCATGCAGTATATTTAGAAAATGCAGCAATGTGAATGAAGTGGAGCAATCCCTGCTCAGCTTGTTTTATTTTAGCTGCTGAGGGAATCCACAGGGCTTTGGTGCCCCAAGGTAGTTTCCTCCTTAACGCTCAGTGAATCATAAAGCCAAAAATTCTACAGTGTGCCTGAATGTGTGCACGTCTGTGTGTGTGTGTGTGTGTGTGTGTTTTGCTGTACATGGAATGCAAAATGTTGACTCTGAACAGAAGACATTTCAAAATATAGCTGCCAGAAATAACAATATTGCTATATGTGCCAACACTACACAAGGAGCGACAAAAACACCTTTGATTTTAGTCAGTCCAAGATATGGAGATTCCTTCATTTATTGTTCAAGATAAGAGTGCACAACTACGAAATTGCATTGTCATGTCTGTACACCGAGCAGTGCTTCTAAACTGAGTTTGCAAAGGAACCAACTGAGGAATTTGCATGCTACAGTTACATTTGTGCCAAAATGGGTTTTGCAACGACTAGTGAAGTCCATGAATCTTTTTGTCACATTGTGCTTTCACTGTCAGCTTGCCTCATGCTGCGACTCCTAAGCTTTCTAAGTAGCTCAGTGTTGAGGCCACACCCCTCGTTAGTGGGGAGGGTTCATTATGCAAATGATCCTGCTGGAGCGGTATCAACGAGGCGCACGCTCCGTTATCATTTTCTGCCGCCGGGGCTCTTCTTCTCCCCGATCGCTCATACGGAATCATGGCCTAATAGCATCCCATTAACATAATTGCCAGCACAACTAGTGTTCCGTGTCTCAGAGCCACTCTGCTGCTCTGCCAGCCGAAAAAGAGAGAAGAGGATGGGTGAGGGTGAGGATGAGGGGAGGGGGGGGTTAGTGTAGAAAAAAATTTAATTAAGCCAACGCATTGGCCACTCCCTCCCACAGTAAATGTCTGTTTTCTTTCTTCTTTTTTTTTCAAAAAGAAGAGGGCAGAGCTTTTGTTTTCAAGAGACCTTGAGAGTCTCCCTGTGCTCCTGAGAAGCAGGAGAAGTGCTCAATATTCCACTGATGAGCTCACAGCAGACGCCAGAATCATGTCCAAACCCAGTCTGCCAGGCAAAATAAAATCCCCATTATTTTTTAATTAATCCTTAATTAAAATATATTACAGCGCCGATTCCGCAAATCTCTCCTAATGCGAAGATGTGGCCCATTCAAGCATATTTACACATCTTTAATTAACGCAGCACATTCTTTCCGTCTAACAAGCATGGTCCAAAACAGGGCTGTGACTGTGGAGCTGCTAAGAAGGAGGCCCTTCACGCACTCCCACAAGACAACAATTTGCCATTGTGGTCCTCTAAGGACGCTCCGCAGGACTCTTTGTAGCCGTGCACCGATGGGTGTACAGTCAATCAGTCCATTAAGGCACTGCAGCATCAGCTACAGCGGTGAGGGGAAATAGTTGCAGCAGGGAGCCATAATCATGTGCTGCGCTCCTCCTGCACGCTGCCATTACCACGCCCCCAGCTCTCCTCTCTACACAGCCACCCGTGTTGCTCTGATGAATTGATTGACACCATTTTCCATCTTCCGGTGCTGTCAGAGAAAGAGAGAGAGCCACACAGGGAGGCCTGCTCCTCTGACACTCCAGTAGCAGCAGCACTGTGGTCATTTCTGAAAGGTCTCCACTGGGAAATGGACATATACTGTAAAACATAGCACTGGCCTCACTTAACCCCTATATGCAGCCTGTATAATCATAAAGTAGAACAAAAAGATTAGTGCTATTTTAACAAAAGTAAGTAATGTAAAAATGATCAGACTCTAAACAATAACAATGTTATTCACACTGTATATTTCCCAGAATCATAAACACTCAACATAAAGGCTCCATCATAGAGAATATGCTAGGGATGAATGTAAGAAATCTGCTTTCCCATTGCAGCCTCACAGCTCAATAACATGTCTAGCCTCGTTACGCTTATCACAATGACATCTAAATAAGCACAATTAACAGTCACCCAGGCATCCGCACTGCTGCTGATTTCATTCCCCAAATCATCCCAGAGATCCCAAATGTTGAAAGCAACTATTCTTCATCAAGTAACACATGATAATCACACAAAGGAGGTTAAAGCAGCAAATCAACATCACAAGCAGCTCTTGTATTTACAGGATCGCTCGCATCAAACTCATTGCTACAGCAGAGAGGTGCTTCTGTTTGGTGTTGACTAATTATTTAATTGAAAGATAAAAAGTTCATTTTGTTCATTTGTTCTCAATGGTCAGGAAATCCACACTGTCACAATCCTAACCACTTCAAACAAATCGCTTCCCTAAACACAATAAATAATGCAATGAGAGGGACATACAAGCAATGAGACAAACATACACACGTACTGTACATACTAGAACAGTTTCTTCTCTCTTTTCCCAGGCTGTTTTAATTTGACACCTTGAGCTGGGGTAACTAGGTGGGGAGTGAGGAGCCGCAGAGGAATTCATTAGGCGCGCCACTGCAGGGTCCTGGCTCGCAGCGTTAATGACATTGGAGGATAGGGAAACGAGACAGCCCAGACGCAAAATGAAATAAACATGAGGACTGTCAGTTCTGACAGCACCAGCAAAGGGGACAGAGTCATTTGGGCCGGAGACCTTCAGCCCGTAAGACCAGACCAGACGGCTTATGGACCAAAACAATATTAGTGTGGGAGCACAATCATCCTCACCAGGCCCTACGATTCACATTGACAGACACTGAGCGTGTGTGTGTGCTGGCATTGATCTTTCTGGGCTTCACTCTTCATATCATTAAAAATATCCATCACTTGGCGCTCCTGCAGCATTCAGATACACGACAGCAATTAAATTATTAATGTCACAGTAACCCCCCCCCCATCCGCCCCCCCCCTTACAAACAACACTCTTAATGTGGCTGCTGAAAGACATTAAATATACAGCAATCTTTGTCCGGCTTCACCGTGGATCAATTTAGATCACTACAAAAATAACACACAGAGAGAAAATAGGAATGCTAGCCACAGTATGAAGACAGGAATGAAAGACAGAAAGAGAGAAAAGGGGACATTAGTCATTTGGCTTTCATGTCAATTCTTTGAATAAAAATGTCATGTACTGGCAGGTAGAACAGCAGCGAAATATGGACAAATTGCTTCTAAAATCATGGGACTTTAGCATCTCTCTGTGTCTCTCCATATACAGAACATGTTGTAAAGTGAAGCTGTTAAAAAAGAAAAAAAAGAGCATTTCAGACTTGAGCTTTACTTGAAAAATCCAAAAGCTATTTTTACAAGTGTTGTTCAATGCCCCGAGTCTCAAACACCAACTCTTGCTGCGACAGGATTGCAGGATTACATACATATGGCATTGCATTGGCTCGACTCATGTGAGGTTGTGCTAGCGACTAGAGAAAAAGCACTATTTTTAAATGCTTTGCCACATGTAGTAACGCATCTCTAAGTACTTTTGCTACTTGTAACTAAATCTCTGTGGTTGGAGTTTTGTTCCACACCTGCATGTCTATACTTATCTATCTATGTAACAGATATGAGCCATACTGATGCTTCCATATAGATGTATTTGCTGATAAGTTACTGCTAATAGAAACCGAATGTTACCTGCTACTGTTGCTTCACATTTAAAGCAAAACTATGTAACTTTTGAAAGAAGAAATAACATACTCTTTCTCTTATAAATTAACTGAAATAATCAGCAAAAACACACCATTGCTTAATTCAATATACTGAGAGTTTTTACTGCAATGGCCTCACTGGTATGACCAGTAGCTTATGGCTGCTAATGTTAGCAAACATTAGACAGACATTGCGATGTAACTGATATTGCGGAGCCTTTATGACTCCTCTCTTTTTGTGCCATTGTTACACTATGATTTAGTATTTACCATATCCCGTAATTGTCACTTGAGGCCAAAGGCTCGCTTTAAAGCTTTCCACAAGCTAACAACTAGCTTCTATTGTGAAGCAGCTATAGGAAATGCAATGTATTGTAACTAAAATTAGCTGTAATAGCAATAGTGGTGCTATTGTTTCATAAAAATTGGTTTGCGCAACAAGATAGAGATGTATGTGGTATTTCGTAAGCCAAACATTTTAAATATTATTAAGAATGAATAAAAAAAAGATGATGAAAGAAGAAACTGCCAGCATTGTTTAATGGTCACAGTTGCTCATATAGCTTGGCTTGTATCCAAAAAGTCAATGGTAGTAGCAACTGTATAGACTGCATCTACTGTATCCTGAATAAAAGCTAAACGATTTTCAGAGGAATTCTTTATGAAAAGAAGCTAACAAGCTAACAAGAGTTCCTCAATTCCTGCATCTTTGGAGCTGAAGCTTTGTAGCCAGAGTATGACGAGTCAGATTCCTTAATGGCTGCTTTTGTACAATTAGAAAAGTGTTGTCAGCTAAAAGACGTGGACTCTATACAAAGAAACAACAATGCATACAAAGGAACAAGCAATTCTTCCCGAGCATGACTGAGTATGGTCTGTGTTTGTAAGGCCTCTTCATGAGAGCCTTTCATCCCCGTTCCTCAAAGGACACAATAAAGCTGTCAGTCAGCGTGTCAGTCAGTCAGGATGCAGCTCCAGTCTGTAATGCTCTTGGACTGGGACAGTCTCCTCTGGTGGATGCTCCATATCTGACACAGGCGCTCTCACACGCTGATAGAGCTTCGGTCTCTTGCGATAAGGCAACTGTGAATGGGTGGCAGAGATGACCCTTCTTTCCGAGTTGCTCAGCTTCAAATATGTGGCTCCGTCGCAGCAGGCATCTGCCTGGACGAGTGAGAAGAGGGGGGGCCGTGGGTTGCTGACACCTGTCTCTCCTAGGACGAGCCCGCCTTTGTGACATGGGAGCCCGGGTTGGCTGTCGGGACAGGGCCGAGACAGATATGACAGGGCCGCTGACAAGGGCCAGGCTGCATGCTGGGAGCAACACTGCAGTCCAACACAAACAAGACTTCTGCTCTCTTCACTGGGCCTGCAGTGAGACCCACAGCTGGCAGCTGAGAAGCCTCAGTCAGTGAAAGCAACGCTGTGAGCCACTGGCTTCACAACAATGCTAATCACTGTTGCATGGATGGACCTCCAAAACACAAACACAGAAAATCAAATGCAGCTTTAACTGTATGTTAGTGGCAAAAGGCTGCATGCTTCTCTGAGACTTCAAACTCGGCAGACACAAGAGCTGCTCTCCTCTGTGCTGCATCTGTTCATTATGTCAACCTCGCTTGGCACGCTCATATTTCTGAGCCCCATTCCAAAGCAGACGCCTCCTAATTGTTATCGGGTCTGTGTTGAGACAGTCTGAGCAGAGAGACGACGATAAAAACTCCCCCGGAGCTGATGAGACATCTCACAAATAGCTGCAGAACCCAACACGTTATGGATGTCTAGGTACAGTGGAGGGTGTGAAGGCATCAGCTTTGCTCTCTGACCACAGTTAGAACAATTTGACAAATTGGCCTAGTTTTCCTTTTAATTAATCATTGCCTTGCTGACAGCTACCTGTGCCACACATCATCATTAGTCAAGAGGAGAGGAAGCCCCAGCCACATATGATAAGACAGGAGGATACACCTCATTAACTAGTTTTCCTCCATTTATTTTTTACAGCAACACAGCAATCACAGAAAGAATATTCTACACCTGTATTTTTGTAATTATAAGGGAGCTGATTTGCTTTGATTTACAGAACTGTCAACAGGTAGAAGTTGGATGATGTGACAATACATACTGTGAGTCAGAGGATTTTCCATACCATTTGTTCTATGGTAGGAATATCTTTAATATATCTGGGTGTGAAGTATTACACTAGCACAACTCTGTAAAACTCTGCAGATCAATGAGTGGGACTGCTTTATGGCAATATTAGATTTTTGTATCAGTGTGATAAAGTACCCTGATTTGTTATTTGTAGAACTTCTTAGGATAGCAAAGAGACATTTCTGTCTTGTTATTTTATACATAGACAGCTTCTCAATTGATTTTCTAGAAAATTTACTGAGTCAGTATACAGTATATATTGTATATAAAGTATATCAATATCACAATATAGAATCATACACCATGACAGAGGATTTTATCCATATGGCCCACTCCTATCTTAGCATGTTTGAAAGTGTGTTACAATTTTGAAAGAAAATATGTTAAAAATGCGAGTACAATTATTTTTATTTTATTCTTCGTAGGTCTAAAACCCTAAAGGTTAATTCTCATTTACTACAACTTATTTTCAAAGTTCTGGTAATCATTCTGGTGAACAGTGCACTCACCAATATTCCTGCTGAGATCTGGACAATCAGATACGTTTTGAACAAACCTCCAGGTTAGCCAAGCTCACTTGGAAGAAAAACCAAAGTTGAACAATAAATTTCTTACCATAGCTGTCTGTTGTAAACATCCAACCTGCTGTTTACAGACCGACATTTTGATTTAATGTTTACCTGCTGTGCTTGCTGTAGTTTTCATGTACAATGGGGGATTATTACCAACATTTGAGGTGTGCACACTTGCCTTTTTATTTCCAAATAAAGTTTAAAAAAAGTAGAAATTCTAGGTAAATTGTTGGCTTGTTTGCAACCTGTCTTACTCTCTGACTGCTGTCCCACTGGACATTAGCGATGTTGGCATGTTTCCAGATCTCAGCTGTTACTTTGGTTAGTACAATGGCAAAACTGAAATAAATGATGATCAAAACCCAAGCTGTAATAAATTGCAATTATTCTTTAAAAAAATGCCCCCAAGTCACAGGATCTAAATGACCTGACTCTGCATTGCTATATTCAGTCATCATGTGTTCCTCCCCCTATGTGCTTCATTCAGACTGAAAGGATGAATTTAATTAAAGGGTAACACACTGTCTACAGAATGGCCCACAGAAATGCACATGTGTGACAACAGAAGTCATTGTTCCAGTCCCTCAGTGAGAACTGACGCTGCCTCACAGGACTTGGGAAGCCTGTAGATGACTGACAGCTCCATCTTTATAGGGGCCATCCAGCAAAATGGCAGAAAGAGAGGGGCCATCCCCACCCACTGAGCTGAATGAGCTTGGAGACCAGATTTTTTTTTATCTCACACTGGTGAGATAAAAAAAATGAATTAATTAATAAGAGAAGCGTGATGCCTCTCGCAGTTTCCCCTTTATGTCTGGGAACACTAATACTAGGCAGCTTCTAATTGGACTTATTGTTTATAACAGGCAGTTCAGGTTATACCTTCCCTGCAGACATTTTAACAACTAACCATATGCTGTTTAATGCAATGTGTTTGGTCTTATCCTGCCCATAAAGGAATAATTACTACCTTTATAAGGCAATAAACACCTTGTTACAAACCAGATCTTGTGTAGCCAGGGTAGAAAATACTTAGAGCCCATGTTCAGGCGGTAGGTACAACAGTGGAATATTCTATCGCTGCCATTAGCGAGGGAAAGATATTTGAGGTGAAACAGACTAGCCTACGTGTGGAAAGAGGGTTGATGGATATCATCTAAAACATGAAAAAAAGCTGGTAGAGTAATAGCCTTCCTGAACTCACACAAATAAATGTTCCACCGCCTGTGCTGACATAGTTAAAAATGAAGAGAAATGTAGCAATGTAAAATTCTCTACAAGCTGTTAATATTTCATGAGTAGCCGTTCTGACACTGTCAGTATTTAATTTGTATGGCATGCAAGGAGAGGGGAAGGGAAGAACTGGAGAAGGGAAGAAAAAGGAGGGAAGAGAGGGTGGATAGAAGTGGAAAAAATAGTGGAAGATATAAGATAAAGGTGGATAAGTGTCTCCAAAAAGACTTCAGCATGTGATGAGCTAGCTGACAGTGAATTTTTTGGAAGTCAGCACGGTACAAAGAACATTTGAAATGGCCATTTAACAGCACTGTACTCCACTCCCAGCCGATGCCACCATTTGCATACTTCATATCAGATGAAGATGGATGGTGAAAATCAATGTCACTGAGATGAGCATTTTATCAAGGTTACGCTATCCTCCAAACTCCTAAAACCTCTTTATCTCATCTCTGTTGTCAGAATATTAACTTATCAACACAATCTTTTTACAGCAGAGGCAGTGGCAATGTGAATTCATCAGCTGGAATAGCAATGACAGGCTGGCCAGCTGGCTTCCAGAGCTGCAAACAATGATTATTTTCAGTAGTGATTCATCTCCTGATTATTTTGTGATTAATCAACCAAGTGTTAAGGCTGTAAAATTTCAAAATGCCAATCACAATTTGTCCAGCCAATAGTTCAAAATCTAAAGATATTCAATTTAAAATTATATAAAACAGAGGAAAGTAGAATACTAACATATAAGGAGCTGGAACCAGCAAGTGGCATTTTTGCCTGATAAATTACTAAACCATAGAGCAATTATGAGAATTGATGTTGATCAATTTTCTGTCCATCAATAAACTGCTTTGTCACTTAAGCATTTCAGCAGTACTGTTATTCAAACAGGGTTTGATCACATAAGATGTCCTGTCACTACAACCTAAATAAAGGGTCAAATCAGTGCTGTTAGCTGGCTTCTCATTTTTACATTTCATCAACATTTATTTTGTGAGTTATCCTAACTTTAGAATTAAAATCTTGGCTGTTACTTAGTAAACATGCATTGCATGGGTTTGTTAGAGAGAAACCTTTGATACTTAAAAGGTTAGCAGGGATTGTTTGTAGTTCAAAAGACAAAGTGACAAGGCCAAAAAAGGATTTTAACGTTAGCTTGTCGTGCGTCATTTTCCAGCTCTGTATTGTATGTTGTAGCTAGATAACAGTTAAGTACTGACCAACAGCTAACACTAGTGGAAGGTAAATAATAGTCAGAGTTCCCCCGGACATTCAAAGCTAAACAGAAGCTATGTCTGTGAAATTATAACATTGGCTAATGTTAGCTAAGCAGCTAACATTCATGTTTCTCATTTGTTTAGTGTAATCGAAAACTAAATTAGTTTTATGTGTAAGGTAATATGGCTAGCATCCAGTATCATATTTTAATATGATTTTTTCACTCAACGGGTGTACAGTTTTAACAATATTGTTTGTTGCTCCACTTGGATTGGATAATGAATCCATGGAAAAGTAGGAAAACACTTAAACACTGTTAAAATCACAACCTATTGAGCTCTGCTGTCCATGTTTAGTAAAACATCATTATATGTGCTCACCTCTCTCACTGCCAAGATACAGACCCCTTTCCTTTGTCTGCATGATTAGCTACTAGTCCCTCATTATGGAGGTGAAGACTGAACTTCCATTTCAAGCCTTTGTGACTACCACCTTTACTTCAGTCTACTACTCATATAAATGTCATGGCAGCTATAGAGCACACAGGCCACAGTAAGATCTAACAGGAATCACACACTCAGGGCCAAACCCAACAGGGCTGATACGTCCAGTGGTTACAGTTTGGAGGTCGGTAAGGAATCTCCGCATATGACTTTCCACATGCTCACCCCTTCCAGCCTCCTGACATCAGCCTGAAAGTGACTTTAACCAAGTGCACATCCTCCGTTTACTCTCTCCTGGTGTACTGTTGCACCACAGAAAGAAAATGACAGACCATTTATAAAACAGGAAGAGGAGCTAACTACAGTAAGCATAAGCTATTTCTGGAGGAGGATGTCTGCAAATAACAAAGAGCTGTCAAAATGTAACAGGTCCACAGTGGAATGAAATCACTTTAAAAATAAATAAAAATGACACTTTAGGCTATGTAGAGAAACTCCAAGTTTTACATCTGTGATCCCACCTGCTGTGACCCCTGCTGATGGTACAGACGATCACACTCCATGTTTTAAGTTCCCCACCATGTCGCTGGTGTCGACGCTGGGAAGGATTCCAAAACCACAATACACTTCTGCTATGGAACATTTGTTTCCTTTCAGGGGGGCGCAGGGCCCCAACATGCTCCTTCTACATTTTTCTGTCCTGCCACATTGCATGACAGTTTATTTTGGGAAGCGCAGGTTGGCACCTGAGACACAGAGCTGACAAAGCACTCAGTGTCACTTCAATGAGGCCAGTTGGTGCCATGACAATGCCTCTGGCCAAGCAATCCTACAAGATGGACAACACTGCGCTGAATATCTTGGCAAAGTAGGAAAAGAGGCATCAGCTGTTTGCACAATTTCATCTTCAGAGGGGAACAAAGCAAAACTCAAAATCTTAGACAGTTGCAGGAGGGATTTCACCTCAGATTATTGGACAGTAATAAAATCTGAACTGCGGTGATGGATTGTTTGCCAGTTCAGGGTGTTTCCCTGGCTTCTGCCCAGTGCATGCTGGGACTAATTCCAGCACATCCAGCTCCCTAAATAAGAGCAAATGAGTGACTAAGTCAATGGCTGAAAGAATGAAAATCTGAATGTAAAAAAAAAAAATTATTTAAAAAAAATTGTAGAAATCATGATACCTATTTTTTAATAACATAAAGAAGGGATAGATATCAGATTAAAGGGATGCAACTTTTTCCCCCCCAAAAATTGAACAAATGAAAACAAAAAGTAATTAATTAATTAATTAGTGTAGTTCATTCATGTGTAGTGTGTCAGTGTAGTGACATTTTACATTTATTTTACGTCAGCAAACAGCCTTACATTTTACAAATAATTTTTAAAAATATTCAAGAAGCTCCTGAGTCAAATCTCATTTTGTCAACCAACTTTCTGCTATTTTTTTTTAGCAAGCTAGCGACATTGTACACAGAACAACGCATGATACAGTCTCAAAACAAAACAGTCTCAAAATTACCTGACTGCATAACTGTAATGGAATTAGAGAAGGGTGATGGAAACAGAAACTTCTGTTTGCTGCTTCAGTACTCTCTGCTCCAATGCTAACTGTTAGCAAAGTTGGCTAAAACTACTTAGAGATATCATTAGCTACTACTAAAATATGTATTTTTATAATATTTTTCATAAATTACGTTATATGACGAACTTCTGTTGTAAAAAATGACATACAGCAGTCATAATAATGATAAGAATGAAAACATTGATATTCTGTTTACATAATCACAGTGGATATGACTCAGTAATGCATTCCTTCTTTTTTTCTCTACAAGAATGACGTAAACTACGTTCACATCTACAGCAAAGATATAGACACTGTTTAGTTTCAGGCTTGTTTCTTAATAATTGTCTCTCTGAACGTGTTTTTATCGGAGCTGGTGGAATGATAAAGAGATGAGTAGCAGCAGTGGAATTGCGGCCTGCATTAGCTCGGCCAATTATGAGCCTTCATGGAATGCTTAATGTTTCTCTGTGAGGAGGGTGGCTGATTAGCTGAGAGAGGAGTCAGTGGATCTTTGGATGCCATTACTGCCAGTCATTGAAAAAAAAAAAGTTACGATATACAGTGTTGATTTAAATTGAAATTGAACATTGCATGCTTTTAGGATAAAACCTATAGTTGTTTAGAAAATGTGATAACTTTTTCTACAGCAGGACTTTAGAGTTCACTTTCCCAGTAGTGGTTGATCTAACACTCAGAACCAAACAGCAAATGCATATCCTCTTTCTGATAATGCAGTGGCGACTGAGTGAAGATAAAATTACTGACTGGAGCGACTGCTTCAAAAACATACACGGACAAAAGCCTGTGTTCACACACTCATACATACCCACACACATACACACTTGTACTGTAAAGTGACAGAGCAACTGCTTTGCTGTGTTAAATATCAGATGCAAATGAAAAGAGAAAATCTATCATGACTCTAATGTGGCCTGATAGGAGGGGGCGCACTCTCTTCTGAGGAGCCGAGCGGTGTGAGGAGGGTGATGTATGGAGGAGCTGGATGAGAGGTGAAAAGCGTAGCGAGACGGACGAAGGGAGGGGTGGATTGCTGGGAGGGAAGAGAGGAGGAGGGGGGGGGGGCACGCAGTCCTGCCAGACTCCTGAGAGCCCAGGGCAAAAGTGGAATAAATGTTGATTAGTGTTGATTTTGTCCAACGAGCACCCGGCAACTGACAGTGGGACTAAGCTGCAGCGAAAGGGAACCATTAATCTTGGTCTGGTTTAAGTAGTGTATATTAATTTGTGTCATTTCCACTACGTGGAGAGAGGCCTCTCTCTCCCTCTCTCTTTTCTTTCTCCCTCCCTCCAGTGTTTGAAAGCTGTGGAAGCCAAGCCTCTTTCATAGCGAACATACAGTGGAAGCCTGGAGGTGGCGTCTGCAAGTAGCAGCAGGGGAGAGTGGAGGAAATGAGATTCCAAACACTACATTATGGAAAATGAACTCCTGGGGGGTTGGTATGACAACCACATTCAAATGTGCCATTGCATGTTCAATTTAACGTGCATAACAAATTTGCAGACTTGATTAAATTCGTAACATATTAAGGAGGCCGGTATAAAAAAAAGGCAGACCAAACCTGCAGGGACTGAGATTGCAAAGAGAGCCTTGAACGAGGTAAATGGCGGAACAGTGATATTTAAGCAATCGTTTCTCAGCATTGAGCACAGGAGTCGACATTCAGGTAAAAGATTGAGGCCCGCGCTCTTTTACAAGTCTACTTGGATCTTGCCTTCATTCTGTAATCTCCACACTGGCAGGGCTGCTCGGAGCTAAATGTAATTTTTCTGCAAACAGCATTTCAGTGGCCTTCAGCAAAGAAGGAAAAAAACATTAATCAGTTCAGAAACTTCGGAAAATATATCAGTTAAAAACATAAAAATGATATACTGCTCATAGTCATTGCTTTTCACAAGGATGAGAGGAGACTATCATGGTAGAGAAACTTCTGGAAAAAAAAATAGATCACTTTCCTGGTACATGTGATGTCAGTGTTAATTAACAAACGCAGCACAGTAAGATTCCTATAATTAAGCTCCTTAATATGATTAACATGTATCAATTAGGTGACTGACAATTTGCATAATGTATAATGTAACCACATTGTTCTATACTGTAATGGTATTAACTCACCATTTACAATGCTGTCACTCACTCATGATTCTGTGATTAGGATTCTGCATCAAATACAGTAAAAAAAAAAAAAACTCAGTACAAGCCTTATGCTGGTTAATCAAAACACATTTTTCCCCACTTGTCTACATCCTCTGAGCAGAATTAGACTTTAGCTCTTCCTCTTTCTCGGTGGATGATTAAGCAGAGAGATTGGGGAAACAGCTGTGGTGGCGAGCTTGGCATTTCTCTCCCCCTCAATGCTGCTGTATCAGCAATGAAGAGGAAGGATAAGAGGGAGACAAAAGCAGCACGTATTAAAGAGTCGTCTCTCTGTCCGCCGAGAGAGGCACAGCCCCGTGACACAACGCTCGCTATCAGAGCAGACATCTACTGTACATCGAAGGTAACATTCACTGTCACTGCCTGCTGGTTTACACTTACACTGACTATGAACAAGCCCTACAAATTAGTTATTATGGATACTCCTTAAGATGCCTTTTTAATAATGATTAGCACCAATTAGCTATCCTGAAAATGTGGAAAAAATTTCTTTTTGTTCTGTATTATGCAGGTATTTTTCCAATCTTTATTGAAGAGTTTGGTCTTTCAATTTGAGGGCATGAGCTATTGATTTCACATTCAGATTTTGTAATGCTTTCCCTCAAACTCTAATAGTCCCTGCTCGCGCTTAGATTTGTTCTGCTTCTCCTCAAACTGTATACTTGCACTCACATATATTGTTGCTTGCACAGATTTCCTGCTCCAGCTTCAGCCCTTCTCTTCGTATTCAGGCTGCTTCTGTGCGCTTGTGTCCTTGATTCCAAAAGTCGTACAAGAAAGCAAGGGAAGTACATTTAATAAAGCCCTGGAGGGTGGGAGTGGATGAATGCGATTAAAGAGTAACCACCCATACAGGACGCTCTAAGAAGTAAGGGACGTAGGGGATCATTTCATCGGTCAACACTACACCTGACATTCTATTGGTTGAGAAATTTTGTCAGTTATTGCACAAAAAATCAGAAAGCAGAGGAGAAATCTGAGAGCAGACGTTTCACGAGCACACAGAAGCAGCCTGAGTGTGAGGAAAAGGGCTGAAGCTGGAGCAGGAAATCTGTGCGAGCAACAATATCCTTGTGTGCAAGCATACAGTTTGAGCAGAAGCAAAGCAAATCTAAGCGCAAGCAGGGACTATTTCAGTGCGAGGGCAGGGTTTGAGGGTTAAAAAAAATTACAAAATCTTAATGTGAAATCAATAAATCATGCTCTCAAATTGAAAGACCACGCTTGAATAAAGATAGGAAAGAAGTCCCATACTTGTATCACCAGATAAGTGCTGCAACTAATAATTAGAGCTGAAACAATTAGTTGATGAATGGATTAGTCAATCAACGGAAAATTAATCATTCTGATAATTAATAAATTGTTTCAGTCATTTTCCAACCATAATTACCAAACATTTCCTCGTTCCAGCTTCTAAATTGTGAGGTTTTGATGCTTTCCTTCTCTTATGTAATAGTAAATTTGATGTCTTTGGGTTTTAGACTTATGGTTGGCAAGCCATATGAAAACATCAAGAGTGAAAAATTGTTATCTTTCACTACTTTCCTAACCCTAACCCAAAAAATTATTCAGTAAATTGAGAAAAGAATTGATGCTGAATTGATATTCAAATATTTTTCAATATATTTAACAAGATGGTACTGAATATAGCCACTTTGTTTTGCGCACCTCACTGACCTCACAAATCTTTGCTTATTTTACTTTCTTTGCATTATTTTCACCTCTAAAGTAGCTAGCTACTTTCTCCACTGGGACCCCCTGCTCACTCGAAAAGCTGAGGACCCAAAGACCACAGCAGTGTTACCATGAACGTGTCAGAGGCATGGCTGAAGGCAAGAAGAGCCGGGATGCCAGTGAGGCTGAGGTGTCGTGCCAGCCGACTCCCACTTCCCAGCATTCTGCTAGCCAACGAACAATCCCTGGATAACAAGCTGTGCACTTGAGAGCAAGGATCCCCTTCCAGCAGGAAACAAGGGATTGTAACATCATCTGCCGTACAGAGACTTGGTTGTCGGAAGAGATACCAGACTACGGCATCGTACCCTCGCAGTTCTCTGTGTTTCGTGTGGACCGGTCGAGAGAACTCTCTGGGAAAGGCAAGGGAGGGGGTGTATGTTTCGTCGTCAACAATGCTTGGTGTGACCCTTGGAACATTCATTCCCTCAACATTCATTCCCTCAAGCCGTTCTGCTCCCCAGACCTAGAATATCTCACGCTCCTGTTTTGGCCATTCTGGCTGCTTAGGGAGTTCCCAGCTATTGTTGGGACAGCTGTGTACATCTCACCACAAGCCATCATGGACCAGGAACTCAAGAAAATGTATGGGAAAAGCAGCAACATGGAAAACATGCACCTAGAGGCCACTTTCATTGTGGTTGGGGACTTCAACCAAGAGTCTCTGAGGAAAGTATTACCAAAATAATTTCACCACATTGATGTAAACACACGGGGAGATAGTTTACTAAATCACTGCTACTCTCCATTTTGCAATGTCTTCAAACCTCTCCTCCGTTTGGCAAATCGGATCATTCCTACATCCTGCTCATGCCAGCCTGTAGGCAGAAGCTGAAGCAAACAGCACCCATTGTGAAGACGATCTACCGCTGGTCTGACCAATTAGATGCTGTATTACAGGACTGTTTTGATCACGTGGACTGGGAGATGTTCCGTGATTCATTAGATGACTATATCAAGTACGCAGAATTAGTCAAAGGAAGTGGAATAAAGGATATTGTCCCCACAAAAACAGTCCAGGTGTATCCTAACCAGAAACCATGGATAAAAAGTACTGTACGAGCTGCCCTCACTGCATGTGACACTGCCTTTGCCTCCGAAGAGATAGCGGAGGGAAAAAAGCCAGTTACAACCTCCACAGTGATCATAGTGGCCAAATGGGCTAAGTGGTCATGACTAACGTAGTATGATACAGGGACTACACACAATATTGGACTTTAAAGGGAGACCCAGCTGTGCAGCTAACGTCGCTGCCTCGCTCTAGTCATGGCGTGCACAAGTTGTTCAAGCGCATCAGCGTTCACAAAGTGGCCTGGCCAGATGGCATCCCAGTTTGGGGGATGAGAGCGTGCACAGCGTAACTAGCTGGTGTGTTCAAGGACATATTCAACCTCTCCCTTTCCGTGCGTGTGGTCCCTTCCAGCTTCAAGTTATCCACCATTGTTCTGGTACCGAAAAAAGCAAGGTAACATGCTTAAATGACTGGCATCCTGTTGCCCTCACTCCCATAGGGAGCAAATGCTTTGAGAAGCATTTTAAAGACTTAATCTGTACCCTCACTGATTTGCTTACCGACAAAACAGATCCACAGATGATACTATAGCCACAACACTCCACACCGTCCTCACCCACCTGGAGAAGAGGAATTCATATGTGAGAATGCTGTTCATACAGTTCAGCATTCACCACCATGGTCCCCTCCCGACTCGACACCAAGCTTAGGGACCTAGAACTCAACCCCAGCCTGTGCAGCTGGATCCTGGACTTCCTGTCGGGTCAACACCAGGTGGTGAGGATGGGCTCCAGCAACTTTTGCACCTCAACACAGGAGCCCCCCAGGGCTGTGTCCTGAGCCCCCTCCTCTATTTTCTGTACACCTATGACTGCGTGGCCACGCACAGTTCCAACTTAGTAATTAAGTTTGCCAATGACATGACAGCAACAATACGGCCTACTGGACAGAGGTCAACAACCTGACACAATGGTACCAGGAGAACAACCTCTCGCTCAACGTCGATGAGACCAAGGAGCTGATTGTGGACGACAAGAGGAGAGGAGAGAGGCTGGACTCCCTCGCCATCAACGGGTCTAGAGAGCCAGCAGCTTTAAGCTCCTCTGCATTCACATCACCAAGGACCTCACCTGGGACGAGCACACTGGCCATGTGGTGAAAAAGGCACAGCAATGCCTCTTTCAAGTTTGGCATGGGGCCCAACATCCTACGGGTCTTGGGCTCCATGCCAAACCCCAACCAAGAGCATCCTGACTAGATGCATCACTGCCTGGTATAGGAACTGCACTGCCCTCAACCACAAAGCACTGCAGAGGGTCGTGCAGACAGCCCAGAGCACCAGTGGATGTGAGCTTCCCTCCATCCAGGACATTCACAATGGACGGTGTGTCAGTAAAGCCCACAGGATTATCAAAGACCCCAGCTACCACAACCACGGACTGTTTCAGCTGCTGCCGTTTGGCAAGTGGTACCACAGCCTCAAGGCCCGGACCAGCAGGCTTTTTTCCACCAAGCAGTTTTTTCCACCAAGCAACCAGGTTTATGAATAATGGACACTAACGGCCTGTTGCCTGTCTGTCTGTGACACACACACACACACACACACACGCGCGCACACACAGACGTAGCTGTGCATACAGAAACATATAAAAACATGCAACTACATATATATATATATATATATATATATATATATATATGCACATTTATTAAGGCAGGACCAACACACACACAGCATTTCACACACACTGTACATTATTTATATTATTTATATTTATATTTTATTGTATTTTTTAGTACTACTTTTCTAGTACTATTTTAGTACACACACACACACACACACAGCATTTTACACACATTATACATTATTTATATTATTTATATCTTTATTTTATTGTATTTTTTAGTACTACTTTTCTAGTACTATTTTTTGTACACAAACACAGCATTTTACACACACTATACATTATTCATATTATTTATATTTTTATTGTATTGTATTTTTTACTACTGCAATGGAAAGGAGACGAAACCCAAGAATTTTAATCTTGTACTGCACTTGTATAATGGGATGTAACAATTAAGGAATCTTGAATCTTGATACTGATAATGGATGGCTGCACCCTACTTGATTGTTTTCAATCTTGATTAATCTGTCAATGATTTTTTCCATTAACACATTAAATGCCTAGTCTTAATCTCTATATATGGGGCTGAAACTAACAATTATTGTCTTTATTGATTAGTCTGCCTATCGTTTTCTCTATTAATTGTTTGCTCTATAAAATATCAGAAAATAGTGAAAAGTACCCATCACGGTTTCCAAAAGCCCTGGGTGATGTCTTCAAATGTCTTGTTTTGTCTGAGCTGGAAGAAGTGAATGTTTGGCATTTTTGCTAAAAAAAAAAAAAAAAATCAAATTAATAGCAGATTAATTTTCTGTTGACTGACTAATTGACTAATTGTTTCAGCTCTATATAAATGTGAATGGCAATCAAAAGTTCCCAGAGCCCAAGGGGTCATCTTCAAATGTCTTGTTTTGTCTGTCCAACAGACCAAAGCCCCAACTACCAGACTGTATTAAAGTTAAAGTTGAAATCAAACCAGTCTGCTTCAAAGTGTTTATTCAGTGACGTGCAGGACTGAGCTCAGTTCAGCCTCTGTAATACAAAAAGGCAGATGCCAAACATCTGAATGGACTGACAAGTCAATTTAGTGTAGGCTTCTATGCACCTTCCATAATCAGACCTCTGGCTCATTTCATCCTGTCAAACACTACTCGGCTGCCCTCTGTAAAACACCCTATTTTCACCCTTCAAAAAATAACATTACATCACTCGGCTAGTCATTTTTATAAATGGAGGATCCCCTAGGCTTGAAACCTTACACTATACAAACACAGGCCACAAGAAAGCTGGCCTTTTGTTGAGGTTGAGAGGAAAAAAATTAAACAGCAAGTCAGAGTAGTACATTTACTGAGCAGCTCAGTCAAGGATTGGTTTTGTTTGACACTGCTAGAGATTTATGATGTTGGTGAAGTGTTTACAGAGGTCAAGGCAGCTCATTTTCCAAATCAGTTTGTCAAGCATTTGCTTATCTAAAGAGGCCTTTTCATCAATCATAAAAAACTGATGGTGAAAACTCAAAGAAAACAGTCCACCTTAAAAACATCAGTTCTTATAGATAAACGGATAAGTAGAGAGTGAGAATATTGAGATGAAGCTGCGTCATATTATTTGATATCATGGCCTAATAGCAGCAGAGTCAAATTGTTTGGATATACTTTTGGAAAGTCTCTGTGAGAACCTCTCCTAACAGATTACACCAGCGTTGCTAGGCTGTACGGTAACACAGACAAACCAAAACTACAGCTGTTTTTACCTTTGCTCCACATTTTGGACACATAAAGTAATATAATTAATATGATTCAATATATTTTTATGCTTCATCTCTTCTTGGGAATGCACTATGCCACACACACACTCACACACACACACAGTTGTGCGCAGCGTCTGAAAAACAGAATTCCTTTGATGTAAAAAAGACAACCAAAATATGCCTGGAATGAAACTGTGTGAAAACTAAGCCAATCTGTCAAAAAAAAAAAAGAAAAAGAGAAAAAAAAAATCGAGGCATTGGTTTAAATTAAGTGTTCCTTCCTTCTCCTTTCCTCCCGGGTGTCGCTGCACCATTGTGCTTGTTTATACTGCACAATATTTCTGTTGGCCATCCCTCACTTCATCCCAGTAAAAATACACAGAGTAGGTCAGAAGTTCAGGCCCTAGATCAACACTGGCATTGTGTCCTGCAGGTGCTGTCAGCTGCTCCAGGGACAGCCAGGGATGGAAAATATACACATGCAAGCAGCAGCTCTGTGGATACACACTGTCTCTACATTGAGATGGTACTTGGGACAAAGTTACAGTGGCACAACTACAGCTTCGAGGAGTTACTAAAGCTGTTATAGCACAAAATGAAAATGAGGCATTTTGTGAAACAGCAAAGTAAATAACAGCTAAAGTTGTATGTAAAAATAATAATTGGGTGTAAGTCCCTCAAACTAATTCGCCCAAGTCATGATTTTATTCATTTTCAGCTTTCCATCAAGGCCAATAGGTCGTGTATACAGAAATAAAACCTTCTTTCATTAATACACTGCCAACTGTAATACATTAGAAAAGTAAAATAACATTTACTCAGCTTTACCCAGGCTATCACAACTAAAGTATAATTTCATTACGAAAACTTAAACCAATACTGAAGTTGAAATACAATACAATACGATTAAAAATGAAAGAAGTGTCAAACATTTAATAACCCTCGTCAGCTAGATGAAGTATGTTTTAACTCAATTTCTACAGGAGACAAAGCCACCAGAGGGAGCAACAAGCGGCGACTTCTAAAAATTTTAAGTCATTTAATATTGATGTTCAGTACAGAACTGGCATCTTTATTTGAGACGTAATCAAAAAAATACTAGTTCATAATATCACCAGTTAAGTCGAGGTGTGTACCAACTAGCCAGTGGCAGTAAACTTTACAACATCTTGAGCTCTGAGGAGGAGGAAAATATTTTTAAAAAAATATTGAAAACAATTGATAATCAAGTCCATGTGCAACTCCAGTCATACAGTATGTTCTCTATTTGATGAGTGAACCTCAAGAAGCAGGAAGTGAAAACAGGACACTACATTATGTGTTTTCTTTCGTGCAGGTAAAAGAAACACTTTTCTGACAGGTTTGCTATGTCGACATGGATCTTTTTAACACTCCATCTTTTATTTACTCTAAACCTGACAGTACTGCCGAGGTGTTGAGATTGGTAAAGATGAAACAGTGTTTGAGGCACAATTACTGTGTAGTGATCGTGATGATTTTTATGCCATGACAGCAAGTGCACAAAAGCAAAGAGAGGACTTATAGTATTAAGAGTATAAAAATATGTTTAGTTACACATCCAAATAAACTGAATTAGAGAAGCACTATAAATTGCAGTAAATGTCAAAGGTTTCTCACTTAACCTTACAACAAAGCTAACTGGATAAAAATTGAAGTCTACAACAAGACAAGCACCATATCTCTTGTGTAAAGCTCCATAAGCTGCACCTTGTATTAGGTTGCCAGCTGAAAGAGAGAAGAATGGGTGTGCAGGCAGGAAGAGGTCCAAGTTACTTTGTACTCTCAGCAGAGCCGAACTTTGGATGAACTCCGAGAAGCGCCAGGGAGTAAAACACTATGCATAACTGTGTCACTCCCCCTCCAAAAACCTACCAAGACAACAAAAAAGAAGAGCGAGCCAGCAGGCTTCAAAAGGCCCCCTGCTCTCTCCTGAGGCAGTGGCCAATTCAAGATAAACTGCCGGGCTTGGGGGTAGGCAGCGAGGTGAACTTCAATGAAAACCTCAATGAAAACATCGATGAAAGCACCAGGCGAGGGTCGGGATCGCACACACAAGAAACAATATAAACAGCGCCAGTCATCACCGCCACAAAGGTCAAGTATGAGCAAGAGCAACTTTGGAGACAATGAAAACAATATCTTCTTCATCCTCCATCCATTCCATTTGATTTCATGCACTAATAAGTGTGAAACATACAGAAAGCACCGCCTCTCGCGGTAAACTGCCATGCTTTGGCAACTCAATATCTCAGCTGTGTAAGTTTTGAAGAGTCCTATAGCACATCTGTGTGAAGACAGGAAAATAAAAGATGAGATGCACGCTATCAGTCTGAAGTGCACTGAATTCTATCTGTGCCAATTTCAAAAATGTCACCAGGAAAATGATTTGGAAACATGACTTACGCCTCCTATGTTACGTTATTTCTCTCCTAGCAATTATTCTGCTGACACGCTCTCTCACAACTGCTTTAATAGACACACAATACAGAATAGAAAGAGACGTGCTCACCAGACTTGACAGTTAACTCACAAGGGGAGACATGAACATGCTTGTGACAATTTTGCTCAATACTCTCTATTATTCCACAATAGCATAAAAAAACCCCTCTTTCATATTTTGACACAATAATTGATAAGGACTGCTTGAGGTAATTGTCCACTGTTCCTAAAAATAGTTAAAACGCGCAGACTTTATGGCTACAGGAGGAAACACATGTCTTACATGTCAGTGAAATTTATATGGTGAATTGTGTTGTGACTGATCAGGTTGTCCAATGTGAATTTTAGCCTGAATAGCAATTTACCCTCTGATGATAAAATAGCCCACACAGAGCTGCTGCTGTGCCTCTCTGGAATTTTTTTTATGTTCTTTTAGTGAAAAACACTGTGTGTACGATTGTATCTATCCTACCTGCTTAAAGAGACTTACGGTATGTCTTGCAAGCATGAAGACAACAGCGGTGCAGTGTTTGTTGTTGTGGTTTAGGTCGTCTTATTAGAGCACAGAATAAATAGGAACTTACCCGTTTTTTCTTTGATTTCACACAAGACATTGAAAAGAGCTGGCTTCATTCTGTGACAGTTCAGAGCGTGTTTCCTGAAACAGAAAAGTGGCTTCATGAGCAAACCACTAAAAATGTTTTCAAGCTCTAAATTACTGGACAACAAGGTTACCTTATATTGTTTGAATTTGTATTTGTTTGACTACATGTTGCAGTGCAATTACAGGCACAAATATTACAGCTACTTAATAAACACCTGTATATATACACGTGCTGCAGCTTCTTTGTTGTAACCTATATCCATTATACCTGTATGCATAGTTACTGATGAAGACATTTATTTATTATTTATGTACTCTCCTGTTATCATATTATATAATAGATATAAAATGCTTTTTTGACCAACTACATTAAAAAACTTAACATTTAAATGTTTAATTTTTGACATTTTAATGTGGATAACACAATATGGATGAAATCTTGAATTATGTATCATAAGTAAGAAAGTTAGACTGCATTTGTTCATACAGTGTGGACTGTTACTCAGTAATTACATTTCATATGTAGAGAATAAAATCGCAAATATATTTGCGTTGACCAATAAATGGAGCGTGACTGTATTAAGGTGTTAAGATGAAAGTGAGCGACACGTTGGCATGTAACTGTAATAAACGCCATATTCACACACTTTTATCTTCTCTTTAAGCAGCTCGGATGTTGAGTTATTTGAATGTGAAGTAAACTATGATTTGCAGGCATGCCAACGTTGTTCTCCACAGTTTAGTACAAGGCTGCACAAGGCGCGTAACATTTATAGTTTCATCTACACTGCACTGCATTGTAAATTTAATTTTTAAATATATTTTTTAAATTTTTCTTTTTGCTTTCTTTTTTAATTGGTCCTAGTTTGCCGCCTCCTCCTCCTCCTGACAGCGGAAGATGAGGCTGAATCGGCGCACAGCTTTTACCTGGCTTGGGCTTCGTCCAGACTTTGATCTGTGATGGTCATAATTTGCTGTAAAATGTCTCCAATGTCCTGTTTTCTTCCGTCGCCGTCCGTTCCTCCGGTGCCTTCCTGCATATGCTGCGGCAGGCCGGGGTGCCCTGCCATGCCTACCCCCGTGTGAGAGTGCATCAACCTCGGCTGCTCGTCCATCTCTTCTTCCCTCTATCTAATTCTCTGTGGCGCTCTCGCTGCTGAAATCCTGCAAAAATACATAAAAGAAAAAAAAGGAGGGGAAAAAATCCCGGCGGTGCTTTAATATTTGCGCCGCGCACCCGGTTCTTCCTCGCAGGGGCTTTTTTTTTTTTTTTTTTTTTTTTACTGGCGCTGCTGGCCAAACAGAGAGGGGGAATCGGAGGTGGGAAAGCGGAGAAACGGACCTCCTGCTCTCTGGCTCTCTCTCTCTCAGCTGGTCGGAGCCGAATGTGAAATCTGATCTGAACTGCTGCTGCCTTCACTGGAGTAGGGTGTGCGTAAAAAAAAAAAGAGATAGGCTGCTGGTTTCTACTACTAACATGAACTAGGACACGATTTCATGTAATGTGGCGCAGTGATCCAAAAACCCCTCTTCCTGCCAAATTACAAAAAAGTGGCTGTGAGATATAAGAAGTGTGGATTTATTTCACTCACTCCATCCTCCTGCTTTTGTCATGTACAGTACAGGCTGGGCAGGCAGCGGCGTAGCAAGGAGCATGAGAGTCAGACTCCGCCTACGCGACATGATTGGGAATATAAGACCATTTAGCCCCACCTTGAGGTGCCTCTCATGAAACGTCGATCATTGGACTGTAAAGGTGGGATGCAGAGGAGAAGCTGGGAGATGTGGCTGCTGCCTTACAAGCAGGGAAACGGTACAGAGTGACAACACGGTGATGGATAGAGCCTGAACTCCAAATAAATAATAGTGGCTGACACAAGAGGTCTGCTTTAGTCTCCCCTTCTGACCTCAGCAAGAGCCCCCACTGGCTCCACAGGAGACCATTTCATTTCCATGCTGTGCCAAGATATAAGGTACACTAATCAAAACTATTGGCCAGCCCTTTCATTTGTTAAAATTAGTGCTTAGATAATGTGCTTAAAGATTTGTGGCAATAAAAATCCATCCAGTGATAGATATCTAGCTAAAAACACCTTTGTGATGTCATAAATATTTCATGTTGATATTACATGATATGATAAACAGAATCCGACAGTAAAACATGCTTGTTTTGTTGCAGCAGGCAGTGGAGCATCGACTTTGTTCATTCATTTTCAGGTATGTTGCAGGGCTCCGCTTGGCTGACTTTGGCAGGGTCCTCCTAATGTAAGGCGGTGACCCATGTTGCGCAGCCAAGCAGCAAGGCCCGAGTGTGTCTGGCCAGGCTGAAAAGTGCCCTTCAGGCCCAGCGCTGCCTCACTGCCGCTGCTCTCCTCCGCCACTGAGAGCCATTCAGAGGGAAGAGAGGAGGAGGAAGAGGAGGAGGGGCAAAAAAAAAAAGCTTCAGTGTGCAACTAAAGTATGAACAGTGCTGTGCAAATCACCGGCCTGGATGTATACGTGTGTGACACACAAAATAAGGAACGTAGTGTTTGTAAATACCTCAGAGTGCCGCAGTGTTGTGTTGCGAGCAGCTTAAAATCAAACAAGAGTAAAATGAGATGTTGATGACTGCTAGCTGACACTGGCTCTTTGTAACCAATGCATTGTTCACAAAAATACAGTTGTTATAGTGAAATGGCTTGTTAACACATAATTGAATGTATATTATTGCTATATATTGAATAGATTTAAAGCCTGTGAAAGCCTGGTTTCAAATTTTAAGTATCACTTTATAACATTAATGGTGCCCTGTGGAGTTTTCCTGTAAACAAAGTTTACAAGTGTTACTCACCAAAACACATTGTGTCCTTAAGCTCTAACAAAAACAAAAAAACATGTTGAATGCATTTCCTCTCTCATAAAACCTTTACAAAGCTGATCTTTTTGGATCATTTTGAAGCCTGCATTGTTTACGTCTATGTTTACTTGTTACCAATCTTCTTCTTCCCTTTGGTTGATTGCTACGTTTCTTGGCCAGAGTATATCAGTAGAATAATGTGAAATCATTGGCTGGAATGTGTATCGTGTCACCGATGTGCTAGTGTGAATGCATGTGTGTCCAATCAAAAGCTCCACATGGTACCTTTAAGTATTTATGACTAAATAAACAGAAATCAAAGTTTGGCAAAAAACATTGTCAGATATTATTTATTAAGAGAACACTCAAATATTCGGGCTATTGTCTCAACTCCCGTCTCGTGGGTTTGTTTTAAATGTTGCTAAATCATGATTGTTGCACAGAAGTATGTGACATCACCTCCTTTCAAAACAGTGAGAAGAGCACAAACAAAAACACAAACACATCTGAAATAACCAACACTGTTCCAACTTTGGCAGAGAGTTGTATAGGACCCACTCACAGTGACAGTCTGACTGAGAATATAGGTTTTCAGGGCCTTTACATGTTCAAAGACTAATTTGAGATTGAAAGGCCACCAGATTGTTCATGCTTCAATTCTGAAACTTGAAACTCCTGATAAGTGACAGGCTCCATATGCAAACACTCCCGAATACAATAAAAAACACTATTTTACCATCTTATTAAGTCTCATTCATAATAAAAAACATTTCTTGATTGATATTAAACTGCTGATTTTTCTTCCTTACAATTTAAACTATACAACTGGGATGCACCCATTGGAATTCCTCTGTACAACTATTAGCATATATGAGTTTGAGGTGTAGCAGCAGTGACATCTCAGACTGTCTTCTGAGCCTCAGGTGGAGCTGCAGCGCAATCCTGGGGCTAGGTACTCTCCCTGTAGGAGCTCCTGTGAAGCACCGGCTATGTAAATTGGGAGCAGAATATGTATGATGGATAATGGTAAGTGTGGTAAGTTTCCCTGCCATCTGCTCAGTAGTAGAATAATGAGAATACCTGAGGGGGTCTCTGTTACACCAACATCCATATGACTCCCCAACATCTGCTAAGTTACGTTAGCAGGGCATTTAGAAATCTAAATATATGCTGATACTTTCAGTCTACATGGCAAGGCAAACAAATCACAGAGCTGGCAGTGATCTTCATCCATTCATTGCCAGGCTGATATATGATCAGCTACTCACTAGTGATAAAACAGGAAATGCTAATAGACGTCCTGTAAAATGGTTAATTTGCAGCAGAGACGTAAGCGATATATTATGGAGCGTGGGGCTGAATACATGAATTTTCCATGCAAGTACCATCCACACTAGTGTGATTCTGTGATACCGTCACAGTTATTAAAAGTAACAAAGGCAGCCTCTAACAGTGGTGGCAAATATAACGCCCAGGTGAAGTACAGACCAGCAGCTTTGGCCCTCACACCTCTGCACTGTAGATCTTCCAGGGCACTGGTATGGAAGACAAAACCCGACTGTCTGGAAATAAAATTGACACTTAAAAAAATCATCTCAAATAATTTGACAATTAAATGAATTAATAACATCTACAAAGAAAATTTGAAATAAATTAACTTTATATCATAATCTATTACCTATTACTACATTGACTCAAGTACTGTACTTTATTACAATTTTGCACTATTTGTATTAGTATTAATGCCACTTTATTGATTTTATTTATGCCACTTTATACTTCAACTTTTAAAATAAAAAGCTACTTAAACATTTATGCATCAGTAATAATATTCCTACAATATAAAATATATAATATAGTATAACACTTACTGGGGCATTTTTCTACAATGAGTACTTTTACTTTTGATACTTTTAATACTTGATACTTTTTATTTTCAGAGTAACATTTTCAGTGCAGAACTTTTACTTGTAATGGAATATTTTTACACAGTAGCATTTGCTAGTTTTACTTAAGTAAAGGTTTTGAATACTCCTTCCACCAGTGGTTTTACCTTCAATATGCAAATTATATGGATGTCAGTCAGACTTTTGTATGAGTTGTCTCAAATTTATAATTTACCATTTTGTGTCACACTGGCTTAAAGAGAGGACGTTAATGAGGCAACAGCTAAAAGTTTCATTTTAGCCATTAAGGCATTAATGTTAATTAGGGACAGCTGATATAATCTGCCACCAGTAAATTTATCAGCAACTATTTCAATAATTGATTAGTAGTTTTGGTCATTTTTCAAGTAAAAATGAGATTTTTTTGCTGGAAAAAAATTGATAGTTCCAGCTTTCAATTGATTTGAAGTTTTTGTCTTTGTCCTACATGATAGTAAACTGAATGTTTTTGGGTTTTGGACTGTTTGTTGGCGAAACAAACTATTTGAAGATGCCACCTTAGCTCCAGGAAACTACAATGGGCACTTTTCACTATTTTCTGACATATCATAGACAAAATAATGAATAGATTCATTGAGAAAATAATCAGTTGGTTAATAGTAATAATCGATAATGAAAATAATAGTTAGTTGGAGTCCTTAACACGTACATACACCTCACACCTACGGGGAATTTACAGATGTCATTCATCTAGCCTGTATGGCTTTGGCTCAGTATTTCTCAATTTATTTGTGTTTTTTAGTTAGATACTCAATACACAATAAGTCATATTTGGTCTTCCATACATGGATAAGCTTTTTTTTCACATCACATTTTGACATATCACAGTAGGAAAAGCACAGGTGTAAATAATAAAATGAATGATGGCTGACTTCCGTTTTGATACTCTGGTTTCAGGGTCCTGGTTTTGTGCATGCTGGCTCACTGTATCATCAAGTGGAGCAATTGTTAATGTTAGTAAAGCACTTGGGTTTTTCTTGTCATGATGATGCACATCCTTAAACATAGAAAACACATATTCACTAGATTTACTGACTTAAATATTGTATTTGATAAAGAGGAGACTGAAAAAGCCATCACAAGGTTGAGCAATTTGTTGATCCTATTTAAGCCTTATAGCGCACACTGCAATATTCTATGTATGTATAAGTTCTATGTATCATTAGCAGCATGAGTTAAATCCCAACAAAACAGGGTTCTCCCGGCTTTGGAATCATCTTTTTAAAAACTAACTCAGATATTCAACAGGCCTAAGAAGCCTCCACAGAGTGTCAGCCAGATATCTGCACAGGAAGTACAGAGGGCGACTGGAGGACGACAGGACAAGCAGCCAGAGGTGGGCTGGTTTCCATGGCACCTGAGAGAGAGACCTTTCTACTCCAGGCCCCGGGTCACACCATGTGATGAGGTTGTGCAGATAAATCCTCCCTTTCATCGTGCACAGCTTTTGGCCAGTGTGGAGGCAGCACTAATGGAACGTATTCATACACATAACCCTCTCTTTGATTCTAATATGTTTGGACTGAGAAACTAATGCACGAGAGCTCCATGTCCGCTCTGTTTCCAAACATACAACACAGCATGAAGTATATGAACAGCAGTGAGTGAGGAAAAGAGTTATTCATTTTCATAGAAGCTTATTATTATTAGAAATAAGGAGGTGACTCTGATTTAAGCTTCAGTATTAGATACATGAAAAATTCTTTGTAATACCACCAGTGAGTCATCATGGCTGCAAGTGAGATGACATGTTGCGACCTGGCAATAAGTGACACTAGCTGCTCCACTGGAGTCTTCCTTTTTGTGTCAGAATATATACTGCAGTGTGGCAAGACAACTTGAATATGCAAACATTAGCCCTCTATCTTATTTCTATCTTGTTTATTCTCTATCTTGTTTATGACTGTGTTGTTATTTTGATCTTGTGTTTTTGTTTGATTGTAACCATCAATCAAATAATCTCATAATTTTAATTTCTCTGTAAAGCACTTTGGTCAACGTCTGTTGTTTTTAAATGTGCTCTATGAATAAATTGACTTGACTTGACTTGACTCTCATAACAATCCCTAAAACATGTATTATTAAAGATACATTCCTGAGGACACAAGGAAGACGCAATCAATTGATGTGCCTGTATGGTCTTTAATTGATCGGTTTAACCCATGAATTGTTAAAATCCTTTTAAGATGCAGATATATGATTGACAACAGAAAGCTTGAAGTAACAAAAACATCTACAGGTTTTTAAAGCAACTGCAAGGAGTTTTTAACCAGTTATGAAACAGTCTCAATTTAATATAGATGCCTCTATATGACCTACATAATCAACAGTAATTTGTATGAAGTCACTTAAGTGAGTAAACCTATTTATTACCAAGTTATGTTTTTCTTTCACTCGCTTCCAAAATAAATGCACGCACTAGCCAGATCAAGATCTTTATGACACAAGGCTGTGGTGCTCATGGGAAATGCAATGTTCTTTCCAGGAAACACTACCGCTTTTGTCCACAGCGTCCGCTAAAATCAACACAA
The DNA here is from genome assembly GCF_963924715.1 of Thunnus thynnus. Lineage (NCBI taxonomy): Eukaryota > Metazoa > Chordata > Actinopteri > Scombriformes > Scombridae > Thunnus > Thunnus thynnus. Next base: position 30,257,140 of record NC_089524.1, on the reverse strand, counting down.
AATGAAATGTAGTTGCTTTAAAGGGGGCCTATTAATCTTTTCCTTTCTGTCATATATGTTATGTTACTATGTCAGATGTTCATATTAAACGTGGCCAAATTGTCAAATAATGAGTTAAACATATGGAGAAATAATCCCTGTGAGCAAAAAGCACCAGCATCAGACTGCTCTGAACACTTGGTTTCCAACAGTTTTTTTTTCTACTTTCAGCCCGAGCTGATGTCAACTTGTGACAGATTTCTTTATATGGTCATCTGCTCCACGCACAGTGTGCCAGTTGACTGTGCCACTCTGCTAACATGCTGGGGTAGTCACACTGAGCCATGACTCGAGTCAAGTTTGCACATTGTAAGTGTTTTTCTATTACACAGCAGGGCAAAGTTAAATAAATAGTTTACCTGTTGGAGGTGTGCTGGTTGTCTGCAGCTCTTCATCAAACATCATCATCACTGTGGCTGTTTCTGCTTGTACTATTCCTCCCTGCATTATTTCTAACTGTTCCGCTGAACAAAGAGCTCCAAATATGTCCAAATCTTGTTGTGTTGATTGGTTTTTAGTGCTGCTAACGAAGCTCTGCTAATTTGGCAAGGAGCGTGTTTCATTTCCTGTAAATTCTTCACAATAAGAGTCTCCTGTTATTTAGTAATTTAAAAGCTTTTAATATGAAGCAGTAAAGAAGGAAATGTTGGGTTATTATTGGCAGTAACAAAACACGAATGATACCGCTGCTTCTCAGCAGGCTTCCTGAAGCTGGCCAATTCAGAGTGGGGTCACCGGGAGGGGGGGCTTAAAGAGACAGGAGCTAAAACTGCCTGTTAAGAAACACAGGCTGAACTGAGGGGCGACATAAATGGCCAGTATAAGATAAATAAGTTTTGAGTGTTTTGAATGAGGTTTTTGTGAATCATGCAAAGCTTCTCTAGTGGAGTCCCAGAATAAAAATATAGAGCTGGAAATGAGCATATTAGGCAAAGTCATTATTATGTGACTAGAAACATGAGTCTTTGGGTTTTTGTGGAGGCTCTGTTTTCTAGTTGCTCTGTGAGTGAACATTAAAATGGAAGATCCATGGCACAAGCTGGTTTGAGCAGAGTGAGCACCAGTGGAGTACATTCAGGAGGAGGTCTGAATGGATCAATACATCACAGAACAAAAGGGAACTGTGCTTCAGCAGGGGCCCTAGAACAAGACAGGCCCATTGCTCAACTACTGTCACAGTAGTGTATCACAGGCATCTCACATGCACCTTTTCAGGTCTGAGCCTCTAGTAACAGAACGGGGATAAAGACAGATGTGTGGATGGGTGGATAAACTGAGGAAACTTGGGATTCATGCAACAGATTGACAGATAAACTACTCCTGTGTCAAACATAGAGCTGCTTTGGCCAGCACAGTGGCTCTGTTATGTTCCACTCTTAGTAACTATTTATTGTATTAAAAATCAAAAATTTTGGAATTCAAATGTGTTTTAATTCTAAAACAATGATATATATTTTTAAAAAATGGTTGTACACATTAAAAGTTAACGGAGGTAGCTGTGTGAAGAATGAAACTAGAACTTAAAGTGGGCATTATTGTCAGATTGTCTGTTTTGTAAAGTTACATAGATTTCTGAAAGGGGTTTCACATGCTTATTCCAACAAGCACTTTGTATGAAGCATACCGAGGCCTAAAACTGTCTGGGATGGACACATTTTCTAATTAGGGATACAATGCATTGATCCACAAATCTAAAATGACCTGCTTCAGGTCATAGGAAATGACCAAAAATGACTTAAACTCATAGAATTTCTCTCCTTTTAGAGCAGGACATTAAGCTGTGCCTGATCAGTGCTTTTCCACCTGACCAATTCTTAATATAGTAGATACAATGTCAACCCATCACATAAAGGTTACTGACAGTCTAGTTACCCTTCACACACCAGTAGCTGCATGCCCTTTTTCTCATTCATTTCAAGACATCTCTTTTTTAGCTATCTGTCATATTTCGTATGATATTGTTTATACCTCTCATGTCAGTGTGCATCTGGTGTGCTTTCACACAGCTTTTACTCTAACCAGCAAGAAACAAAAGATTTGTTCACTGAACTTTCAAGAGACCCCTCGCCCCTTTCTTTTAAATCCAACCTGTTTAATTTTTGTGCTGGTGGGCTGCTGGAGACTTAAATGAAGCTATAATCAAACCTCAAGATAAATTAAGAGGCAAGTGTTGACTCAGCGGTTTGTTGCCCTAGCGATCCATTGACCCTGAGGGCCGGCAGCGAGAAAATTGAGAAATGCTCGTTTTAATGCCTATCCAATATATACGGCATCTACCTCGAGATGGGGCTGTGCAATCAACCACTAATCCATTAGACAGAGATGTTTTTCAAAGATTGACGCGTTATTGTGCTGCTGTCTGCACTGGCTCACGTTCAAGGTTAACCTTTTAGAGACGCCTGATTGTTGCTAGAAGGTTAAACAACACATTAACATGCATTAAAATATTAAATTATGGCTCCATTTGCTATATGAGAGAAAAACAACAACATAAAAAAGGCTTTTAAAATTATGAAGGCAATTGATAAAGTGGGTGGCTAGCAGAGGCGTTTACTCTGGGGGAAAAACCGGGTTGAGGAAGTGCGATGGTTTTCAAATGGGCAGACCAGGTGCAGTTCTGGCAGAATGAGGGCTTCTTTTATTGCCGGGTTAATGAACTGATGATGAGGTCAAGTATTGAAGCCTTTGCAATTAAGATGACTTTCCCCGTAAGAGCCGGCCAATACATGGGATGAAAACAAATTGAAACAGCCACCTCTCTGGCTGATATTTTATTCCAATTTTTGTAGCGCATGGAGCCTCTCAAAAATTGCTACAGACTGTGGTGGTCACATATGGGTTACATCTATCTTCCAGAGAGAGTAAACCCACACGGCAGGAGGCCGTAGAGAAGCCCCTCTATGTTACAGTGTATTGACAGTGGGAGGACTCTGAATAAGTGATGCCTCCTGTCCGCTTGAGTGAAATACAACCTCTACCTTGTTCCAGCGGATAACCAATTAACTAATCTGGGCGTTACAGTAGAGCTACAGTGGCAGCATGCGCTCCTTCCCTATCTCGTCCATTTAAGTAATTGAAGGATTGGAGAGGCTGTCCTGTTTTAAGCATTATAAGGGAGCAATCCCATCATGCACGTCTTCACTCTCGCCGTCCCATCTTGTGCTGCCTCCTGTCAAACGTCTCTGACTGACAGCGTTTCCTTTTTAAAGGTCCCACAGCACACCAAGTTCAATTTACTTTGTGCAGTGCCAATAGTGGCCAGGATTGAGGATGCACATTTCCTTCGCCGCAGCGAGGATGGAGGAGAAGGAAAGACAAGCTTGGGGGATGGGGTTGTGGTGCAAGAGAGGAAGAGATGGAAATGGTGAGGGGAAGAAAGGACAGACAGAAAGACAGAGAAGGAAGAGAGAGAGAGAGAGAGGAGACCCTGTCACTTGGAATCACCATCACGGAGCAGGTGAAGAGAGATAAATGTCAAAGGACTCTCGGCGAAATAAAACAACAACTCGCCTGCACTCATCCAGGCAAGCACAAGTCAGCCACAGTTCGTGAGTCTGCTGGCCTCTGGTCTAAATAGACACACAGAGATGCAGCAGAGAAAAAAAATCTATAAATCCGAATGCAAAGGAGAATCGAAAATAGGGCACAAGGTTTGACTAATACGCACTCATTTAAGATAAGCAACTCAATAGGTTAATCCTAATTAATGTCTGCATGCATGCTGTGAATAATTTAAAATTCAAACCACATCTCAGAATTTTAATCTTCTGGTTCTGGTATGTTGAGGTCTGGTAAGCAGAGTCTGAGTATACAAATTATTCATTGTTTTCATGTGAGGTATTATACCTGGAGAGGACACCTAAAAGTGCAGGAAAGGCTCCAAAATTTGGTCTAGGTCCCATGTGTGTGGAGAGTGTCACAGCTGCGGTGTGACAGGTCCTCCTGCAGGCCCTATTCTCACAAACACACTGAGGCTGCTTTTATTAACACCCGCCACCCCCCCCACCCCCCTCCCTAAAAAATAACAGAGAATAGAGCCAGGACTCTGGAGCCAAGTAGCTGTTGCTGGAATTTTTCTGGCCTAATTTGCATTAATAAAGAGGCTGTTCCTTGTCGGAATGTGTTTTATCCAGCTCAAAAAATCCCTGGGCGATCCCTCTCCGTAGAGCACTGGGAGAATCCGACTGTCAGAGCCGACAAGACAAATGAATCCTGGTGTCAGCGCCGAGTGGCTCCGCGTTGACAGATTGAGAAGAACTGTCCCTCTGTCGACAGGCATGCTTCATTTTCAAATTAATAAATCTGAATAAAATATTTTACCCTTCATTATGAGTGCTGCCGCTGTGACAGCTTTGCTGAACAGGGCTGGGATGGGGATGTGTGGGGGGGGGGGAGGTTGCTGCCAGTGAAAACAGCTTGCACCAAATCCACCTGGGCTTATGCTGTGTATTTATAATGTTTGTATGTGTGTGTGTTTATGATGTGTAGGTGTGCGTGTTTTTGTTTCTTTTATGCACATGTGCTTGTGCTTTTTCCATTGATCCTCCGCTCACACATTTTCTGCTCTACACACTCCCCAAGCCTATCATGTTCTACCAAAGAGGATGGGACAAACAAAAATAACCGCTGCAGTATAATAGTGATAGATTCCTCACATATTCTCCCCTCACACCTGTACAGCCATATGGAAACACGTCAACATGGCAAAAAATAACTTTTCAATAAGACTGTTGAGCATGACATAAATACTGAATGTAGTGTTTGGCTAATAGCAACAATGCAAATGTGTTTCTTTACTCATTCCAGCAAAATCTGAAAGTCTACTTAGTGCTGTGTGTGATTTGATTCTCCCAAACCACAGCTAATCATGTGTGCCACATGCAGGCCCACTGTTTTAAAGTCCTCCTATGAAGTAAATAAGGATTGATCAAAAAGTCAAGTGTTTAGCAATGAATGAACAGACGAGTCTCCCGGCAAAACAGTGCGGTGGGTATAAATAGACGTTGAGTGACAGATTGATGGGGTGAAAGACATAATTGCTCGAGATAAAAAGGAATAGAAAGAGGGGGATGTATAAATATAACACACAGGACTCATAATCCTGCAATATTACCCCCTTCAGGGCGAGAGAGGAAGGCATAAAGCAGCATAGTGGGTTGCATACAGTCATTCTGGATGCTAAATTAATATGCAACAGCAAACACTAATATGCCCTTTGAGGAAGCCCTGCATATTGTGCAAGACTTTAAGCTCTCAAAGTTGCCTGAGGGCATGGCCATACGCATCATTCAGGTCCCCGAGGTCAGGACCTCGGTATTTTTACAGATGAGTATATTAATAAAAGTCGTCAAATAACTACTTAAAATGACTTTTTATACAGCACCAGGCTCATTCACTTCCTCACCTGAGTGGTGCTTGTGTGTGTGCGCTGCACGGGGCAAGTGGATATTGTTGTTGTTACTACAATATCTTTGCTCAACACAGGAGCTCTTTGATTATACGTGACTGGAAGCAAACTTTGGGTAACAGATTTTTTACTTAATTTTACTAGTGAACTGTTGACAAATAGCTTCTGTGTGGTTGCGCTACAGACAGTGACCATCCATTATGTTTTATGCATGGATGTATTATAAGAGCTGGATACTGGACTAAAAATGGTGCCCATTCAGTCCTATAGGAATTGCTCGCATGGCGCATACACCGAAGAAAGTTTCTAGCGTCCAGGTTTGCTTCCGCGTTGTGCGGCCCACTGAATATGCACAGTGTTTCTCCTGCTGGCCCCGCCCACAAGCTCTCGCTCAGCCCATTTACAGACTTTCAATTGTGATGATGTCACAGATTTTTAAATCGCTTTTCTCGACTCGAGGAAAGTTTTATAAACATAAAACCTCCATGGATCAAAAGTTCATAATAGAAAGAGTCATAATTGATATTGTCTGCAGTTTGAGCGGTCCTGTCAGCAGATTTACAGGCGTCTCTTTTACAGTGGTGGTCTATGGGGAGATCCTTTTTGGGCCGCAGGGGGATTTTTCGCTGCAATACCGTGAGTGGCCACTGGGAAAAATTGGCTGCAAGGCTGAGCGGCAGCGCCCTATCCAGCTCTTATTATACATCCATGGTTTTATGTTGGCTAGTTTCACCTGAGTGATTTTGCTAGCTAACATAGCCAGTCATCTGATGGCAGATGGATAAACTTTAAGCAAATGCTTTTTTTTTCAGTACAACATTTTACCCTGTTTACTTTCTTCACTGAGACAGAGAAGAAAATGAAAAAAATTAAGACAGACAAACCTGAGCTTTGGGATGGCAGGAGATGTAGCACAAGAGGTGGATGAGAGAAAGAGAAAGAGAGAAGGCGACGGAGATGACAGAGGAAGAGCAGCAGGTACAGCATACTGTACTGCACATAATACAATCTCAAGCAAAAGAATGAAATAAAGAGCATGTATCTAATTTTACTAAATTATTTTTACCACACTGGCAGGAGACACAAGAGAGGAGTCAAAAGGAAAGGGACAGGTGGTGAACACAGAGGGTGAGAGAGGAGGAGATTAGAGAGAACAAAGAGTTGAGCGTGGACAGAGAAATGTACAGACAGGATATAATGTTGAATGCAAAGAGACAAGAGGATATGAGGGAGAGAGAGAGAGAGAGCAGGTTATGGAAAGAAGAAAGACACAGAAAAGGAGGCTGACCAAAAGAGCACAGGAGACAGGAAAACGAGAGAGACATCAGACAAGCAGAGCAATACTCTGGGACATGAGGTTGGAAGAAAGGTGACAAGAGGAGAGAGAGATGAGAGGTGAGGGGGCTGATGTTAGTCAAACAGACACCTTTCTACATGAGCCAAGTTGGAAAATAAACCACTAACAGATGAAGAAAAGTACTGCTATCTCAAAAATAAATGGGTCAAATATAACCATAATTACCCAGAAACAAGTTGGTGAAAAGCAATTATGCCAGAATGAAAAATGGGAGGAGAAATATCCTTGGCTTAGATATTCAGTTTCGGAAGATTCCACCTACTGTGCTATTGTCATTTAGCAAAAAAAACCCAACAAACAACAAGCAACACCACTTTCATAAACCAAGGATTTCGAGACTGGAAAATGCCAATGGGGAGAAATGGGGAATCATTTTGAACCACAGCTGCAGTCCAGGGCACCTAAAGGCCTCTGAGCTTGCTGAAAATTTTCTGTCAGTTGCACAAGGGCAAGAGAAAAGCATTAACTCTATTATAAGCAGTGCATATGCTGAGAAAGTTAGTGAAAATCGCAAAGCTCCCCTTCTCATCTTAGATATTATAATCAACCTGTCAAGGAGGAACATTGCACTGCCTGGTAAATGGACAGGAGAAAGTGAAGATGGTAACTTTAATCATTTCCTCTCAAGGAAATCTTCATTCAGTGTCACACTGAAACATCATCTTGAGACAGCACCAAAAATGCCAAATACATAGCATCAAGGATTCAAAATGAACTGATAGCATGCTGTGAAGCTTAGAGAACATAGCTACATAAACCATGACAGTGGAGCTGAAATATGTGAAGAATTTTTGGCTGGACCTGCCACAGACCAGCCCTATAACCACGGTTGTCTGTGAGTGAGTGAGTGAGTGAGCGATGATGTTACATCATTGGTCGGCCGGCCAAGTGTTGGAGTTTCCTCATTGGCTGCTGCTCTTTTAAAATGAATCGGTGCAAGATGATGGTAGCAGAATACCAAAATGCTGTCAAAACTTTCATTTACAATTTCCTCTGCAGCCTCCATGATCATCGACCGGGAGAGAGGCAGAAAAAGGGTGCATAGAGGCATGAGGTAGAGCGCAGAGTTAAAGCACCACAAATAACCATCTCTCTGACAAAACACTCAATACAGAGTGAAAACAAGAGACACCCGCAGATAGAAACAGATGAAAGAGCAGGAGGAGTTAACAGATAATTAGAATAGTTATAATTAGAATTAAAATAAATTTTCTTCCAAATCAAACATCCCAAGATATGAGTGGAAAGTATTGTTCTTGCAATTGCATTTATAACTTTTTTTGACTCAAACTTAACCATATCATGTGATATGCTACTTCAGTACACTTTACCAGCAAATATTACCGAGACCACTGCAGAAAACTGCAGATAAACATTTAATTTCCAGGAATTCTCATTATAGACACTACCACTGACTATCCCTGTAACAAACTGGCCACAATTTCACACATTGACCATACAAGGTCCAGCCATATACTAGGTTTTGACCTGGTCTTGTTAGGTTTTTGTCCTCTCACTAATCAAGATGCTGCATCTATTACACAACTGTCACTGTTGTCACAACAAATAAAATTCTAGGCTACATTCAGCCACTGACAAAAGAGTTACAGTCACCAAATATCGACCTTGTGACTGTCTACAGAAAGGCCAGAGAGGTGGCTCAGGTCATTTCTATGCTAAGGAAGGAGGAGACCTTCAGTGAAATTTATGAAAAGTCAACAGAACTTGCCAGCACCATTGATGTGGTTGCAGTAAAGAAGCACGTGACCAATAGGCAGCAAAACAAAGAGAACACACAATCACAGTCAATAGAGGAACATTACAGACTCAATCTGTTCTACCCCTTTATTGACCATGTGACCAGCCAACTAAAAACAGGTTTATGGGAAACTTGGAGCCAGCTGTGCTTGCCATATACCTCATACCTTCAGCTCTGTCCAAAGAAGACCTCCCTCAGACAGACTTCTTTGATCAAGACATTCACAGATGGACGGTAAAGAACCAAACTCAAAAAGCACTGCCATTGACAGCAAAGGAGACATTGGATCAAAAAGACATGCAACACCACCCCAACATCCGCTGTATCCTGTCAATCTACCAGAGAGATCGTTCTCTGCATTGAGGCGGCTGAAGACCTGGCAACGATCAAGCACGAGTGATGAGACGCTATCAGGACTTGCAATGATGCATGTACACGGAAACAGAGCTCTGGATCCTGAAAAAATTTTCAGGCGCTGGGATGCCTCTGGACACAGAATAATTGCACTGGTGTTTGAGAAAAGGGTAACATCTAAGCCAGATAATCTTTGAAACATTTGTTATATAAAGGCTGATCGTGTTTGGAATATGTGATGGTGTATTAATGATCGTATTAACATTTTTGTCATTTTAGTGAGCCTACATGGATCTCTTGAGATGATCTCCATTGCCCTCTCCATGAATAATCAACACACACACACACACACACACAATAATGAAAAAACCTTAATTTACCAATTTCAATGGTGTTGGTAATGCAGAGTTCCCTTTACTTAGAGACTTTAGTTAAACTTTGTCAACATTTATTTTCAGACATTTGTGGTCATTTAGCCTTTTCTGTATTTCCAGATTGTAGTGTGGATCATTCATTTAACATTTAAAGTTAGATTATTTCACAAATATTAATACATAATATACATTTATTCTCTACATTTTGGCAGCTATTGAAAACTTAAGTGTTTTGTGAAATAATACAGTTTGTGTGTCCTGTTCCCTGTACTAGACAAGTCAAAAAATCTCACCCCAGTCTTAGATAAATCAACCAATCAGGACTAGCTATGTAGCTACCAATCAAGTCAGCTCTCTACAAGCCAGGGTCCTCCCCGTGGGCATATGTCTGTGTGTGTCTGGAGCATGGTTTAGTGGGAGAAGCATAGGAGAAGGCTTTTGGTATTGTTTTTTTTTTCCCCTACAAATTCTTGTTGGTTCTTGGCATTTCCTTCAGACTTACATATTGCAGCTTTAACCGGATTCTCATGTATTACTCCTTGACAGATAATTTATGTTATTGTCCACTGATATGGTTATAAGCTATTGTTATCCAATTTTTGCTCTCAAAACATCTTAAAATGCACAAATTTAGATCAGGAAAATCAACATTTTTCATGGGGCCATACCCCGCAACCCTGCTGGCAAGCTCATTTTTTGACCTCAGTATTTCTAAAATCCTGTGTATCATGCTTGAGGGCAAATTCCTCTGAATAACATAAAATACAATATCATGCTCTGTAAATTGTGGAATCTTTATCGTTCTGTGTATCCTGTCAGTTGTCTACTGTTGTTTTCTGCTGCCTATTTTAGTAACATTCATTGCAAATTCATAAAATTATGTCTCACTGTAATAACAAAAGTTAATATTTGGTGATATGAAATATGAAATCATAATTTAGCCGAAACACATTCAAATGATGCAAATTTGGGAATAAATATTATTCATAATGAAAACAATTTATACTACATAAAAGCGGGTTGACAGTACAATATAAAGCAGTGCACATTAGAGCAAAAGGGATCTGTTCAATGTAACTGTGTTTCTGGTCTTATTCTTATAGTTTCTGGGTAACTGTACATGCAAAAGGAGCCATTTCTGAAAGGTATCCCATTTCCTTTAATCAGCATACAAAAAAAAAAAAATGCTATCCAGCCAATTAATTTACACACAGCCGACATGTGTATAATAATGACAGGCAGCACAAAGGACTCAATGTTCCTCCTTATGTAGGCCTTCAATATTTAAAGAAGAGTACATGCTTTTGGCAAGGCTACGGCGATGCGTGTCAGTTAAACTTCTTAGACGTCAGCCCTCCCTGTGAACATCACATCATCAAAGATGACATTTCATCAACTAGCTCAATAAATAATAGAACACAGTGCCTGCCATTTGAACCTTGGATGACAGCATCTGAGGAAATTGTCACCCTGTAATTTGTTTTCTTATGTCTTCTGTCATCTTTTATTAGAGTTATCACCTGTTTGTAATATCCCAAGTACAGTAAGTCTGGGATTACTGTAAAGCTCAGAGCATATATACATTTAATCCAGGTACTAGTGACAAACATATATACAATATAACTATAAAGGCTGGAAAGGAAGCAGCCCTCTTTAAAAATGTCAATAAAGTAAAAACTATGGTGATATTTAAGAGAAATCTTTACAGCCTGACTTGATTTGACATCCTTGCTTTGACCATAGATAGATAGAAATCAAGTAAACAGAGCGGACAGGGAGTGACAGCACTGTATTTGTGATCTCTTTCCAGTGGATAGGGATTGTTAGGGAGGGGAGCCGGAGAAATGTGCCAGCCCTAATGCCTTATGGCAACTCATGCTCAGCTGATAAGACAATATTTCATGTAGGGTCAGGGCCAATAAGGAGCCTTTTCAACACCACAGAGATGAATAGGGCCTGACTGTCGTGATCAAAATGCCAGCCACACATACACATTCAGGCACACACACACATACAGTCCAGAGAATGTAAAACACGGCTGAACAGCACTTACTGATGATAATACAAATTATCTCAAACTGACTGAGAGGGTGTAATCAGGTCAGTGTGTGTATGTGTATAGTGATGCTGAAAGCTCACAGACAAGACTAGCTGACATAACAACGTCTTGCTTTCTTGTAATGTAGAGACGTGGAGGGCAAGGCAAGGATGACTCTTCAGGGCCCTTCTCAAAAATGTTATTTATTTATTATTTAATTCGGACTTGGCCACCTCTGTTGGCACTCTGCATCCAATAAATTTAATGATGCTGCTTTATGGGATTGTGTAAATAATGTAACCTTCTATTTTAGCCTACTGTTGATTTAGATTCCGAAATATACAGGTCAGGGCTAAGGTACTTACATTAGCCTCTATATATTTATTCCAAATGATTTGAAATGGCATGGGGCATTTAAAAAGATTTCCATGCAATATCATCACATCAGTTCAAGATTTAGAGCTGAAACACAGCCACTAGCAAATCTGTTGATGTATTGTCCAATCAGTTCTGTAAAAGTACACTTAAAGACTAACTTAATACCATACTGAAAAACATTGTTTCGCTGACCTCATCTGGACGAAAGTTTAAAGTCTGTTTCACCTCCGACCACACCCATGTACTCTGTTGCACCTGTAACCACACCCAACAGTGATGTCATGGTGTACTGATACACCCTGGAGTACACTTCTACATCACTGCTACACGAATGTGAGAACATCAGTCACTGGAGATCAGCAAAAACTGATTTCAGATTATGTGAAGTTGATTTTTAAACAGTGTGTGTAGAGCATTATATACAATGAATTAGCTGAACAACTAGACCAATTCTCTTCAGAGATCTAGCCAACAGTTTGAGGGGACTCACAGTGTTAACATTGTGTTTGACATGACAATATAACAGTCTTTAGGCAGATAGACATGGTTACCTTCTCCTTCACAAAACTGTGTCCCAGTTGCCTATACCGTATATTGTATACCTAAAACCAAACAAGCCATAAACACAACATTGACATATTGTCCCTTTATACAGTAAGCCAATGTGTAAGCAAAGAATTAGCATTAGCATTCATTTGAAGTCATATTTCTGGCCATCTGCAAATGCAAGTCCTATATTAGTCACTCTCCTTTTAGCTTTGTTTTGGTCTCCACCAACTCCTGAGGGAAATATCCGCCTGCAACTACAGTAAATGCTCCACTGTGTTCACCAGCTAGTCGCTAGCTATGCCTGTCTGCTGTCTGGTGTTGGTCTGGTAGCGTACAATGGGTTTATCTGAGCTTTTTCACTGAAAACTGATCCTCAAACCACGTTGATGGGAGCAGTTTCGGAATGAAAAAAACAAAAAAACAAGCTGAAAGACGCAAATGCTAAAACACATCACAGAGCTGAGGGGAACTACAGAGTCGGGTGATAATTCTTGGTGGGTTTGTCACTACAAGTGAGTCCTTTCACATTGCACATAGTAATTTAATCTGTTGTTAGGATAAAATAATGATTAGTGCAGCTTAAATTTATACTTAAATGCCAACATGTGTACTAAAATGTCCTGATTTTTGCCTCAAAATGTTACTTTTAACATGAAGTATTCACAGCTGCAAAAAGTAAAATTGATGTAATGATAATGCAGCACTGGTGTTTCTGAGAAAATAAAAAGAAAATACATAAATGACAACTGGACAACAATGTTGTAGGAAGCTGTACAGTCCATTAAAATGAGAGTTTGTCAATGCTGGAGTCGCTTGATATATGGATGAGTTACTGAGTTGTACAATTTATACTGGTGCATTTCAACAAAGTATATTGAATTGAAGAAGAGTGGAAGAATTATGACCAAAAAATGGCATAAAAAATCCAGGTCTGGGCACTCAAGGTAGGTTTGAAAAATAAAACGCCTTTATTTCAGTGGGCTAGAATCATTAAAAAACACACCAACGCGTGTCGGCTTGCACCTTCTTCAGGGTGTGGAGACACAAAAGAAGAAGGTGCAAGCTGACACACGTTGGTGTGTTTTTTAATAACTCTAGCCCACTGAAATAAAGGCCTTTTAATATTCCACTCTTCTTCAATATTATTCCCTTCCATGAGCACGGGTGGTTTAAGGGACACCGGCAGTGCTCCTCTTACTTCTCTCTTTTAAAGTATATTAAATACTTTTGAAACATATATTTTTATATCATTTTAAGCTCCTTCATGCAGTTTAACATGATTATCATTGTTACTGGAGTTGTAGGATCTAAAAATGGAACCTGTTTAGAACATTAGATTGCGGTTAGATTAGATTACATTTGCAATGTGACCCAAAGCCTGTTTTATATTACTCAAATGGTCTATATTCATTAGACATGATAAAATGTGTACACCAAAATAATAATTATTGTCAACATTCACCCTTTCTGTTTCTGTTTACTGATAATTGGATTGCAGGACAAGGAAGGGTTAAGCCTATAAAGAGATATATGTACCTCAGCTGTGACCCCTTGCTCTCCAAGGTATCTCCCCTGTGCAGGATTCTTATTCAACTTCAAACTGACAGTGTTTTTAATCTTTTCTTTGCTTCTCTCCTGGAGATTGGGGAAACAAAAATCAATACACTGTGGCAGGCGATCTAGAAGCCTGTGAATTACAAGGCCTGGATCCAGCCGTGCCGCCTGCTCGGCAGCCTTGAGCAGGGGACCATGGGAGTATCATCAGAGACCAAGGGGAGGTCACAGGTTCAGGTCAGGAGCATAGACAGAAAAGCAAGGTATTTACTGTCTGTGCACGAAAATGAGAAATAAGTTCCACACGGCACCAGGGGAGCCTCGAATCTTCTCTCTTCATTTTTTTTTTCTTCCTGAGAATAGTTCTGGCGTCCATACTGCTCTCCCACCACACTCCTCTGCTGACTCCCTTTGGATGATATACTGGGCCTGAGCCTGTGATAATGCCCACACTACAAATCTGAGCGCAGAACATATCGACACCCAGGTCTGTCATTATCCGTTAATCACGCTGCTGACGTACGTTTCAATCCAGGCTTCTTGGCAGCCCACCAAGCTACATAACTGACCTCAGATAAATTCACGGTGCTACAGTACAGAGCTCATACTTTCCTCTCAACTCCAGACACTAACCAAACTTACACACTATAACACTGTTCATCAGGAGCTTGCAACAGATGCACATAGCCAACAAATTATTACACTGACTATAAACTAAACATGTGAAATGAGAGTAGATTTAATTTAACGGTCTCTTAAAGAGAAATTAAGATCGGCTGTTAAGCAAATTGTTATATTACTGCACTTTTGACTTTAAACTTAAAAAAAAAAAAACAGACTTCCCCCATTAAGTAAATTTTTTGTCTAGTGTGTTTGTCTAGACGCTGGGTCAGGGAGGCATTAGCAAAATTGATCTGAAGCAGTTAATGGTTTAAAATTTAATATGCCATGCACACTACTTTTTGCATTTTTTCCCATCTGTTCCATTAAGGGAATCATTGAGGGCGGTATACAGTATAGTGTATACATTTCACACTGGGAGTTCAGACACTCAAAGAAAGCATCAGACAGTAAATATAGTGCTCAGTATAGTAAACAGGTGATTTTGGACAGAGCCTTACATTTACTGTATGTTTGTATACACATGGTGGGTACTCTTGTGTATCCTGCGTTCCTTAAGAACGTTGGTAGTGTGCATCCTCACAATGTCCGACGTGTACAATTACCATGTGAATGGAGGGAGCAGCATGGTCAGCAGCAGCCTCTGGCAGACAATGGCAGAAAGTTTTGAAGAGCTTTTCTCTTTTGTTTTTCTGCCATGATTTTGACATACTGGTCATACTGCATACATATATCCTAATAATAGAGTAAGCTCCTGTTGGTGTTGCCATGGTTAGTTGTGTTTATGTTGTACAAAACTGGTAGTTGCGTCACAGAAACCTGTCTACGCATATGCATCCCAAGTTACTGCTGCTTCTACACAACTACATCACATATTTTTTGTAAGGTAAGGTAAAATAAACCAGAAATAATGTGATAGGTAGGTTTGTCAGAGAAGTGTTTATCTTTTGTTGTCATGCCATTACAAAAGCCTCACCCCTTATTTGAGGACTGAGGTTTGAAGAGTTGTCACGTTACAACCCCTCTGTCAATCAGGTGGCCTTTTTCGCCCAGAATCCTTCTGCCTGAGAGGATCAAGGAAGACACACTGTGTTGACTTTTCTGAGGTATCTCAAAAATTCTGATGTTTTAAAATAATGATATAATTTGATCTGATTTGAATTACCTATGCAGCTGTATGGTAAAGTCAGAAGCTTTAGCTCGTGGTGATTTTCAAATGTAATAGTGGGGGAAATATTCACTGTTTAGCAGTCAGGAGGTCTTCACTGGAAGGTGATGGTGTGATGGTGTGACCTCAGTTATTAGCCATCCAGAGATCTTCGACTTCTTGACTTGCTGACTGGACTGTGATTAGAGTGACTCCTTTAAACTGCACGTCTCTGCGTCATTGCACAGCGATTCATATTCCCTGATGTCATCTTATGTTCGGGCAATAGTCCAGTGAAAAACAAAATTGCTTTGTAAACACCACAT
This sequence comes from Thunnus thynnus, assembly GCF_963924715.1. Lineage (NCBI taxonomy): Eukaryota > Metazoa > Chordata > Actinopteri > Scombriformes > Scombridae > Thunnus > Thunnus thynnus. Next base: position 30,241,237 of record NC_089524.1, on the reverse strand, counting down.
CATCCACATCCCATCAAACATGAAGGAGTTTGAGATTTCATATTTTTCTTCAGCAAAAATAATGCCAGATTAATTTCTGCTTCAGAGTCCAGCCTTAAGCACTTTGATCAATATGTGTGCAACTACCTGCCAATGCTGGACTGACTGAGTAATTAGCCAATGTGCTTGGCGGGCCTGACGGGGGTAATGAAGTCACACAGGCTAAGAGCTGCCAGGAAGAAAATTCCGCCTGTTTTTCCAATCCAAATAAAGATGCTTTCACTTCAAAGTACGTATAGACAGATAAATTGAGAGAACACTATAAGATGCTCATATATGCTTTAACATCACAACAACACAAATCATTTCTGTCCCCACATACGTTGACAGAAACAGAGAGCCCGTTCATTTGCACGAATATTAATTCCCTCCATGATTGAGGAAGAGTGCTATAAATATCTGTGACCGCTTGATTGCTCTGGGAAGATCAAACGGAGACAAACAATGTACTTTCTAAACAGTTTGTTCTGAGAGAATTATGACAGAAATAACTGACAGCTCTTGATGAACAGGAACATCCAAAGATCAGACAAGTTTTTATTGCATCAGAAATTAATTCTAAAAATGATACATCACTCAATGGCGTATTAAAAGCATTCAGCTCCCCGGTTGAAGAATTCTTGATTTCCCTGACAACGGAGTCTAATTAGACCAAACACGTCTCTGTTTGTCTGACTGAAATAACTCAATTATAGAAACTCCAAACATCTGGCTGCACACTTGCAGAATTGATTAGAACAAATTCTTCTGAAATGATTAAATAAGACAGTAATCACTTTAGAGCCAGTTCCATCACCATTAGAAGTATGTAGAAGTCAAAAGATGTGGAACCTCAACTAATCCAATCACTGTGGCGGCTGAACCCACACTCCTCATTATGTGCCGTTGCATGTAAGGTTGACAAATAATCAAATGCAACTTTGTGCACAAAATAGGTTTAGAATCACAGCCACATCATGTCTCGACTGGTTCTGTTTTACTTGGCTTGTTCTTTCAGAAGTAATGCCATGAATCGCTTTTATTTTTAGGTTGTTTTTGTTTGTGACAGATTACACAGAGCTGGTCTCTAATTATGATTATGTGCAAATTACTGTTGGCTACATGCTTCGCCGATGCGTGCCATGATTACCTTGAACATTTTTGAATGCCAGACCTACTCAGATATATTTTTCAGTAAGGCTTTGAGCCTGTGGGCTTGTTACCTCTTCTTCTTCTTCCTGTGTAGCCTCTGCCATCAGCCCATTACCCATGACAGGACGGAGCAGAGGAGGACAGAGCAGAATTTGCTGTAGACTCTAATTTCAGGAGAAGGAGGGAAGAGAAAAAAAAACCTAATTGAAACTTTCTCTCAATGATTTGCTACTTGATTTGACGCTGGACTTTCCCATTGTCACAAAATCGATAAAGGCAAGACAGGCAGGGCCTAACTGGAAAAGGCTTTTGGCTTTTCATGCCCAGCAAAGGCGAGTGAGAGCGTCAGGGTTAAGTGATGTGTTTCTGACGCTGAGTGGGTCTGGGACACCCTATTCGCTCACCAGCCCTCTGGAACTCGCAGGTCTAATGGCAGGGCAAATCACTGGGGGGGAAGGGGACTGACTCACAGTGATGTGTGTGCTTATCTATTGTCCATATGAGCCTGTTTGTTTGTGTGTGTGTGTGTGTGTGTGTGTGTGTGTGTGTGTGTGTGTGTGTGTGTGTATGTGCATGCGTGCTGCAAGCGTGTGTGTGTGTGTGTGTGTAGAGGAGAAAGTCTCTAGGGCATTGGATTGTTCATAAAACCAAGCACAGGCTGCAACATAATGACTTCACTCAACTCCTGAAATCAAAATTAAAAAGTGGGACATCACAATGGACATAGCTATTATCATTGTAATAGGGTAGCCACAATCTGCCAGCTGCTGTGTGTGTGAGTGCATGTTTTATGTGAGTGTGTGTGTGTGTGTGTGTTAGGGCCATCTTTATCTCTTCCCTCATGTCACCTTTCATCTCAACAAACACAACAACAAATACAAATACAAGGCAAATATCACTGCTGTCAGGTGAAAATCCCCAAAATGTCAACTTTACAGGAGGTGCCAGTTTATTTAAAGTTATAATATGTCCACATTTTTACAGAAAGTGGAGGAAGATATTTGATCATGAATATCAAGTATTAACGTGTTGCACAACATTGTAGATCATCTTCTTTAATCTTCTATATTAAAACAACCCAATGCTCTCAGCTGCTCAAGGTGTGTTTGCTTCCCCAGTGGTCGATACAAGTGTCATTTCAAGCTGAACTCTTGGACCTGAGTCATCAAAAAGCTCTTGCTGTTACCAGTAATCACAGGTTTTGCCAGATTAACATGGGCTGAAATCTTTAAAGGGGAAGTCCACCAATTTTATACATCAAATTCTGATTACAGGTCTTGTGGAGTACAACTGAATATTTGAAAAACAATTTATGAAACATTTTGTGACTCCAGACAGATCTGCACAAAGTCTGACAAATTTGGTTGGAGCTGAAGACTATAAATTTGAAAATGAAAAAATTGGGGGTGTGGAATTAGACAGAAATGAGGTTACCAGACCTTTGTAGCCTCCTCTCTGCTGGAGGCTAGTAGCTGCAGGCTACATTGGCTGCTACTAGCATAACACACCTCAATGTCTGACAGAACTGTTGGTGGTGGAGTTGCATTGTGGGTAATGTTGGCGCCAGGTTTTGACAAATGCATGGAATAAAAAAGATGATCTCTAGTTCTGCTGCATCGGTTTTAATCCTTTTTTTTTGGTGAGTCCAACAATGTTATACGAGTGTAATGCTAAATCAGTGTAGTACTCTTTTAAGGGAGACTACTGTCTGTCACTACTTGGGTTTCATTGTTGTAGCTTTGGCCATTGGTTTTCTTGGTTATGTTAACATTTGTGCTGATATCTGGGAACATGGTAACATCGCTACAAATCCAGCGGGGCAACAAATACAGAGAGTCAGACAACCATACAGGACGCAAACAAAGGTTAGTATGATATATATATGAGAGAAAACAAAGGCAAATAGTACAATTACAAACCAAACTGTCTATTATAAACATCCATTACAGCTTATAGCCTGATTTCCTGATTCAGCTTTGACCAACATACTTGCTGTGGTGGTACACACTGATGGATGTGGCACTTTAATTTTTTGACCAAATTAAGTTGTAGCAAAATTGTCGACTTATCATCTGACAGCTCGTGCTTGTTGCCCTGTTAGAACTATTTTCAGCAATGTCACTGTGTTCTTAGCACTTACTTTGGAGAGTGACATGCTATCACAAGTGATAGAACCAATAACCAAAGCTATGAAATTCTAATTCTAATGAACCTTTTCTTGAAAAAAACAATAACATTTTGATGGAGTTTGAAAGATGTCTCCCTAGCAATGTAGATCTCTCTTAACCCATAAAGAACTGTGTAATCCTTCAAGGTAAAACATGGAAATTTCAAGGTTTTCACTCAACAGCCAGAATATGCAAAACAACACATTTAGGCTGACAATACAATGAATGATAGTAATGAAGCAACTGACACAGAGTTCAGCATAAAGGACTAGTCAAAGAGGTTTGAACCAGGTGCATGAATTCCTGAGAAGCCTGAGTAGATGCTCTTAGGCAAATAGAGAAGGCCATAGCCATTTGGGTAAGTAGGGAGCAATTACACACCAGGATGATTTAGGGGAAAGCTTTCACTGTGGTGAGGAGCCAGGACCTCTGCAGATGAAATGAAAATGGCCCGGTATAATGGCAGAAGCGACAACGCAGCCACTTTGGACGGACTGACTATTACGGCACGTCAACACAGGCAAGAAAAAGAGCAAAACTATGAGGACGGCAATTAGAGAACATGAAAGAAAATGGATCGGGGTGGCATCGGAGCTGAGGAGAATGTTACAGCAAAGGACTTCTGAGCAGGAGTTAATGCAATGATTTATAGAATTTGTCATCACAGACATGCATGTTATAAATTTCCTGACTGCAGTAATAGCGATAATGAGGTCACCAACTGTACAGTGTCATCTCAGCACTTTGGGGTTCAGGCACAGCACTGAGAGAGGTTACCCGCCCCAGCATTCTGAATCATTAGAAGACGGCATCAGTCACCAAACATTACCTTAATGCAAATGTCAGTCTGACTTTGGGCATGTCTCTGTCTCGTGATAGCTCATCGCTCTGAGATGCTCAGACTACAGGAAGAACAGCTAGTGATCAGTTAGGGAAGGTCATCACTCAAAATCTACAGTAAATACATCCCAGATATGAACAGTCATCTGCATCATCATCATCATCATCATCATCACCATTATCCACACGACCATCATCATCATAATCATTATGTAAATATGCTCTTGACGCTTTGCAGTTTGGATCCTGGACAGCACAGCAGGCCCTGTCTTGCATTTGCATGTGCATATTTCAGTGTTTTCTGAGAACGCGCCACAGCAATTAACACAGGATTAATTGGCATCTTTATCTCATTAGGGCCAATCTGATTAGAGTATGATGAGGTTTCGGTGCGCTCCCATTTGTTTAAGCGGATTGTGGTAATTGCTGTCATTATTATGGGCTCTTTAGCGTCATCCGTGGGCCTCCTCTCCCTGCCTGGACCCCATAAAGCCCAGCCATGTGTCACGGCTCAGTTTAGTTAACCCCTGAAATGAGCCTGGTGGTGCCGGCGTGTGGTTAACGGCCAGGCGGTGATTAGCTCTCACACATCAACCCATTAACACGTCGCCCCCCTCTTAAACTGCCTTTGTGTTGACTCCTAATTGCAGTCCTACCTTCCCAAATAAAAACTTTACAAGCCCCATGCGGGGGGGAAACATGTACACACAGTGTGGTATCGGGCAACCTCGGGTTGAGTATGTGGTAGGGTGTTTTACAAAGCCCCAGGGCCTCATTTATCAATCCTGCAATGATGTACTTCACAACTGTGGCACAAACATGCCATAAAAGACGATAGATATCACTTTATAGACAATGAGAAGGAATTATGTTTTTTTCACACACTGATATGGAGGTTTTGAGTAAGGCCAATATTAGAAACTAGGAACAGGTTTTCATGGCATGTCCCTACACCCAGAATATATGTTTTACAGCATCCTCACCATAATAAATATACTGTGGATCTAAAGCATGCAGCATCAAAAGACAGTATTTCTGAGAGAGGGAGCTATTACTTCAACATGAACTCAGATCTACAACCCACCAGAGAGAAGTAACAGACAGATATTGAGATATAGTGTACAATAGAAAAAGGGAACCATTGATCCCACGGAGTGCAAACTTTACACTTACTGCTAAGTTCTCTAAAGGGGGCAATCAAATTTTATATGCTCGTAACTATTTCACCCCCTCTAAATGTTAACAACTGTGCACTCACGCTATATGGCCCGTCCCCTTTGTTGATCTACCACAGTGATGAGCCCCATCTTCATGGATTTGCAATATAATAACAATCTGAGCCCATACGATGTAATGAGCTGCAACGAGCGTTTCACCTTGACAACCAGTGTCTTAAAGTAAATTCATAGGGCCAATATACTGCCTTCACAAGTCAATCAAGTCCTTAGGGTGCTCTAAAAACATATGGGTAAAGATCTATCTGTCAAACTCTTTGAACAAGGGCAGTATTGAGACACCCAGGAGGCACTCTGATATATCATCTACTCTGCTCTGCAGAAACTTTGCATCTTGGTAAGGCTGACAATTTGTTGAAAGAAGAAGTAGTGGGAAGTGTGACTATTGCTACACAAACTGACTTTTGATGCAACCGTAAAATATCCAAAAGAACATTGTTAAGTTAATACCACAGCCATGACATTATTTGAAAATAAGAGATAATTCCATGAAATCTAACTATGTCGTCCTTTAGAATTATTTTTAAAAAAACACCCAATGCACCAAATAAATATTCTTTGAACGCCCATACATATGAATTCAACATTTTGGAAACTTAATTTGTTTCGACACCCTTTCAAAACCCACTTAGTTTGTGACTTTTCTGGTGTGCGGACCCTTTTGCCTCTCAAGTAAGGCATCATAAAAAAAAAATTTAAACCAAGCCTTGAGACGAGGAGACACAAATACTTCTTGAGTGTGTCGTGAAGGAGAACCAGAGATTGTCAAAATTAGACAACCATGAGCACCATCAGAGACCTGACAGCCTCTCCTTATATGACAGCAGCAGGCACCAGTCGTACCCACTCACCTATGCCTCTAAGCACAAACAAAGCTTTGATTTTCTCAAATTCCCAAAAAGTAAACCCCCCCCCCCCCCCCTCCTTCTCCACCTCAATGCGTACCACGGCGACAACACACTCCACCCCACCACCCCTCATCTCCCCTAACACAATCTGAGAAGGCGCGTAGCCATCTGTACCTCCGGGGAAGCTTCTTCTTCTTCAAAGAGCAACATGATCAGCATTATGGCATCTGAAAGACTCTCTCCATGACTGGGGAGAGTAAATCAGTCACGTAGTTGAAGACTGACACATTTGGAAAGAGACACGTCAAACACCCACAGCAAGGCTGTAAGGCCCTACAAACTTTAAACGCTGTTATTTAGTCTAGGAGGTCATCTGTTCAAACATTCTTTGTCTGTCTCATTTTTCAGTAAGAATCCCTTTATGAACATAGAAATCAAATGAAAATTTGTATCTTTGCTTAATTACAAATCTCATAGATAAGATACAAAAATGATAAAAAGCTGTCCAATTTCAAATATACAGAACCGCCACTGCAAAAATCATTTCTATCAAAGAGGCTCCACTTTTATTAGTTACACCAAACAGCAGCATTGCAGTCCATAATGCAGCCAATATTGCAGTCAATAAACTTTGTGGGAAGCTTCAGGGATCATGCGCTCAATTACGGCTGAAGCACTGTGAGGCACCGACAGCAAATGTCTCTGATGCAGCAGAAATATTCATGTCAGTGGTGCCCTACAGAATCCAATAGGCCTGGCTGCCTTTGAGGAGAGACAGATGAATAATCAGAAAAGGGAGGGAGGGGGGGTCCAATGCGAGAGGAGCTTTGGTGGAATAAAAAAAAAAAAAAAAAAAACGAGGAAAAAAAGTGAAAAAGCGAAGCAGCCTTTGCTCTGCTGGGTCTTTGAAGTCCTTCTTCTAGCAGACACTGGTGTACAGACACACAAAGGCACGCAGCCTCTCTCTCTCTCTCTTCCTCTGTTTTCTCTCGTCCTCTCTCTCTCTCTTCTCCCTCTTTCATCTCCTCCACATCCCTTCATCTTTACCCTCGGTTTGCTCCAGGGATCCCCCCTGTCCCTGAGTACTTACCACTCGTTTGCTGTCCAGGCTTTGATATCTGTATGCAGAAAGATCAACAGCATACTTTGGATTCATTTCTCCAGCTACCACGGCTTTAATAACAGCAACAAAGCCAAGGCTTTTCAACTGCACTGACTCACATCTATTTGTTATTCATAGCCCACTATCATTTCCCCAAAGCACTGAAACATATGCATGCGGCACTGACTTCATGATTTCTCTAAAACATGAAAAGAGAGCATACGCTGTGTGGGTTTCTCAAAAGTAGTGAGTACCACTCTGAACACAAGTTCTGTAAAGAAAAAGAAAAAAGTTCACAGTGCAGAACTATAACAGTGAGCACATGCCAGAATAAAGCTATAAATAAACTACTGTTTTATATATTATATACAATCTTGCTTACACATCGGATTAATCCCAATCTTACAAAATGGGGTTTCAAAAGTTGATAAACGTCAAAAGCCAGAATTGTAAGCACATTACTGAGCATACTGAGCATTTCTCATACAGTATACTGTGGTTTGATGATGCTCTCTGGCCAGGCAGACAAATGCAGCCTGGTTTTGTCTCAGTAAAGGTTCTGCGAGCCTCCAGGCCAGCCATCACACCAGGCATGAATCATGGAAATGTCAAGTACAAAGTCTGCCACAGAACATGCTGAAGAGCCTCCGCACTGAAGGCACCAACCACAACACACTAAAGCATAATACTAGAACAGTCCCGCCATTATTAACAATCATTTTCTCTGTGTTTCTCTCTCGATGATAAAATGTTATCAGTTCAATCTTTTTTTTTTTTTTAGGTAAAGTGGAATTACACTGCTGTCTGCAGGCACTGGACAAGTGGCACCCTAAAGAGCCAATTAAATGAATGTGATGAAGTTAATCTCCTTCCTCTAGCCAAGTCTGTTTCCATATGGAAAGGGAGTCCACCCCTTCCAGTGTAAACAAATAAACACTAAGGAGCAGAGGAGGGCAGGAAGACTGCAAAACAGAAGTATTATTTTTAGAGAGTGTGGAGAAAGAACGTCAAACATGCAAATTCAACTCAACAAGACAATCCTGTCTCCTAAAAATTACCTTTATAAATTGCAACAACAAATAAGTTTTTATCAGAGAATCAATGCCACCTGGCATTACATTTATAATCAACATGATGAAGGAATTTTGAATACTAAACATATCTGCCAAGTCGGGAAATGCTGATAAAGAATATATCATCAAAATATTCATAGACTGTAGCCAAGTTTATATCCAAATGTAGCACAAATTCTTACCAGATATCCAAAACATCTGCAAAAGAAAATTAATGTCTTTTTCCTTTCACTACCGTTATGTGAATATTAGGACTTGGGTTCATCAAGATAAACAGTTGGTGTTCCTGATTCTTCAGTCCAGTGCCACTAAGCCACTGCAGAAGAAGAGGTTGCAGCCAGAGTCAATCAATCGACTCGATGAAAATATGACACATGTTTTCATCTCTTCGCTGGAAGCTTCAGTGACATTTAAGTCATATGTTTCATGTACGTCATAATTTATTCACCAAGAGGTGGAAAAGTTGATTAACTTTTCCCCCTCAGCCAAGTGTAAAACCTTTTATTTTTTGCAAAATTTCAACCTTCTCCCAAATTCCACACATATCCAGTCAGGTTTTTTTTAATGTGCAAATTGAAAATGTGTATAAAAACCCGTGGAAGGAAACGCACTCACTGCATTTCATTTGTTCTCCCTCCATAACTGCTCCTGCAACTGAGGTTATGTTTAGGCACTCACAGCAATTGGTTAATGGTAGAGACAGATAGAGATCTAGGTAATTACTGAAAAAGACAAAAAGTAACTATGACCACCACTGTCAAAGCAGCAACAACAAGTAGTAACAACAACTGTGCAGGATATGCTAAAAACTTTACAGTGAAAGCAATCCTCAAGTCCATTTTTTGGCAGATCTATCACAAATGACTTGTCAAACTTGTTATATTGAATTAATTGTTTTTATGACTGGTCTGGTTTCTTAAACCTTTTTCATTATAAATTTTAAAGCCTTATCATATATGAATGGAGGCTTATATACTGTACCTTTTCTACTCACAAATACACGTAGATAGATACAGGTTAGATGATGACATTAAGATGACTGAGATGCACGCCTCAACTCTTGTACTACAAAAGCTGTTCACTTAATAAAAACTTGATGATTAAAGCTGCAATGATAAAACCAGATGTGGTACAATGTTCCCTTGCTCCAGCTAAGGACAGACAGCACTAACCTTTATACCATATCACCTTGAGGAAATGGGCCAGATGATTAGGAAGGTGTTAGTGGGCTGCTATTTTTACACTTCTGTCTCTCCCTCTGTCTGTCTTATTATCTCTTTCTCCTTGTTTCAGGAAACAAGTTGTTAATAAGCCCTGGCTGAGGTGGGATAATGGTCTTTCAGTTCACTTACTTTAAAATATTCAGAGTTAAAGAGGATTTTACCTACAATGCTATAATGGAGGCACAGCCATGTTTTCTGTAAGTAATGGTTTATACTCAAAATGAGCGACGCTACAATAGCTGGGTAACATCATAGAGCCAAACTTCTTTATGGTGACAACAAATGTATGAACCATCAAATTTTGATCCGCGACAGATTGTCAGCAACTGCAGCAGGTACACTTTGCCATATATGAATGCGCCTCCAACAGATGGATCAAAGATGTGCAGTGCACAGCAAATCTGGAACTCTTAATAATTCAGCAACTTCTTGTGTGACATTGACTGCAGTTTAGCTCACTCTCAAACTGGGCACAGATGGAAAGGCAGACGCGTCTCCTACAGCAAACACTACACTAACAGGAGAAGTCCCCAAAGAGAGCAGAGAAGAAGTGAAATAGGTAAGGACAGACAGACTGCTGCACGAGCCCCCTGAGACCCAGGGAGACTGCTCCTCAGCTGCGCCTGTTCAGCTGCTAACAGCTTGAGCTGCTGTGCCACATGCTGCCGCAGACACTTCCTCCTGTTCACCAGTTTAATTTGTGCTGAAATTAGAGTACAGCCAGAATGTACCCGGTTCAGAATGACTAACCAGACCCAAAACAATGGTAGTTAACCCTACCAGGTTCACAAAACTGCATTTGGAGTTGTTATAGCATATGTAACACACCATACAGATAAGAATCTTATACAGTAGATGAAAAGGCAATTCACTGTGTAACCTTTTGGTTTTTTTTTTAATAAAGATGGATTCTTTCCCATTATAAACCTAGATACTGAGCTCTACGCACAGCTACAAACATGACAGAAATATCTCACTTTCAATCAATAAGAAATAAACAGTTGTATGGTAGAGGTCAGTAACAGTTACACAACAGTCATTTCCATCTGGAAAGAAAAACAAACTTAGACTGGACAGCTTTAGTACTGCCAAGCTTGACTTTCCCTGTAAAACCGACCCTAAATCTCAGTGGTGCATCCCATGTTGTTACCAAGGCAACATAATGGATTTATTCCACTTGAGCACTGAGACCCAATGGTGTCTCAACAGTAACATTTAGTTTAAGAAGGAGACCTGGACTTCTAACTTACACATTTATTAGCCACATATATGCAATACTTTCATGCTGGTCATTTACATTTTAGTGGTGGTTTTCTGTCTGAGTTAAAAATAGCATTAAAGCTTCTACATACAGAATATGAGTATGAGTTCTATAGTCGTACAGTATTTTAGAGCAATCACTGTCCCCCTCTGCATAGAGCAGGAAGAACAAATCATTCAAAAGCAAACTGAACAATGGGCCTAGAATAAACTCCTGAAGAATACAGGTTATTTTCCCACAACTCAAGATGTGTTCAGAAGCCAAATTCAGGTCCACTGTTTCTGTAAGTATGTTTTCCATACAGAAACAAAACATAGAAGTCTCCAAGAATGAAGTGTCCAAAAAGTGTAAAACAATTCTGAGATTATGTTGTGGGTATTGGTTGTTATGGTGAGTCTCACTGGCCTTTGCTGGGGAAGATGCCAGTTACTGTAAATCCAAAAAATCTGAGTTCAGTCAGACCTTTTTAATGGCTGACATTTTAACTTGTCAAGGTAGGTAAAGCACAGGTGTGGCTAATAACATTAACAATGGCTCTGTTCCATTTAAGGGCCCCAGTAACAAAAGCCAGTAAGCCATGGAATACAGCCATTATTGATGTTACTAATTACACTTTTTTTCTGCTGTCAAAATGTCTGCTTTGATTGAGGTCAATTGAGAGTAGTTATGGAATTGATCTGAACAGATCCCAAACCAGAAAATAACTGGATTCAAGCTGATAAATGTATTCGGTAAATTCTACAAAAATCCCAACAGAATTTTAAGATTGTGTGTTTTAAGACTGTATGTTTCTTACCTGACATTTTGACTTCTCAAGATAGATAAGGTGTAACTAATAACATTAATGTTGGCTCTGTTACATTTAAGTGTCCTGGTGTGCCAGGCCAGTTAGCTAACATACACAGTAGCAGGGCTCTGGAGCTGACATACCTAAATAGAATGCAGCCATTGTTAATGTTATTGATAAAACTTTGGTTTGACAAGTTCAGAAGTCATGTGTGAGAAAGTATTAAAGAGTAAGTCTTTCAACATAAGAACTAATTGTTTTAACTGGTGAATTAACCATCCAAGTTTTAGAAATACTTTGACAGCCAGTAACATAACATGCACAACAACATACTGCATATTCTAGTTGTAGTGACATATGCCAATTCTGAGTGATATGCCACTTTGACTTGTGGTATGTCAGTGCTGTCCGACCGGCATATGGTAGCAACATACCAATAGCCAGCAGCATATGCTAGTAAAGAATTGTCATAAACCACTGGGGAGTGGTATGCGGCAGTGACAAGTGACATACTGTTTTCATGTGACATATGCTGGTTGAACAGCATCGACATACCACTAGTAAAATTGGCATACCACTCAGTATTGGCATATGTCACTAAAACAATAGTGGCACACCACAGGTATGTCGGTAAACAGTGGTATCTGCCAGTGATATGGAAGTGATAAGCCGTTTTTAAGTCATACACAACACTGGCATATGAAAATAAGAAGTGGCATAGGTCAATAAGAATTGGTATATGACAATGGAACATGAGTGACATACCATTTATGCCAGAATGGCAGCAGCATACCAAATACAAAACAGTGACGTACCACTCAGAATTGGCATATTCCTCTTTGCTAATGAGTATTTTAGTTACAACCAATTAAGAAGGTTACAGATATAGAGCTTTGACATCTAATGAAATTTTAACAAGTAGTTTGGCAAACTAAAAATATAACTAAAGCTTAATTAGTTATCCAAAGCTAGCAATGTACTGAACTAGCACGTAGATATGGAACAGAAAGACAACTAACCTAGCTGGTATAAGACTGGACATGGGCATAAAGCTCATATGATGTGATATGAATTATTCCACAACCGTAGTAATGTGTAATGTCAGAAGTGTCACTTGTAGTGGTGAACCTACTGAGAGAGAGAGTTTTAGTGAATTTCTTCTCACTATTTAGCTGTCTGGCTGCAACTTACAGTTTTGGTTCATTCTCAGCGCTCTCATGGTATTGTTTTCGCTGCAGCAGACAGCTGTTTTCAATGAAAAAGTTCAAAAAACCCACTGTACATTACCTGCTCAGCACCAAATGGCAAACAGACACAATTTGCTGTAGACTAGCTGGTGAACATAGTGGAGCATTTAGCAGCTAAAGAGCCAGATATTTCCCTCAGGAGTTGGTAGAGATCCAAAACAGATTTAAAATAGAGTGAATATTGGACTTACATCTTCAGGGACAGAAACACGACTCCAAATGAATGATAATGTTGCTCCGTAACTGCTGGATGTTTGTTTGCTAAGAAGTTCAACATATCAACTTAAAAGGTGATAATATGTCAATGTTGTGTTTCCACTGCCTCCAAGTGGCCAAAAAGTCATTTAATCGTGGATGTATAAAGACAATTATATACCGCGTTGGAGGTGGTGCTCCATTCATTCCTATGAAAGTTGCTGAGTGGCGCACAAAGACAAAAAAGCCACTTCCCGCTGTAAAAAAATGACCTGAAACATACTGCACATGCTATGGGCCCCATGCGCCCATACAGCATGCTCACTAGAGACTTCTGCCGGCTGATACAGCTAACTTCCGGTTTAGCCCTCTGCTAACTTGAATGAGGATAAAACAAGTCAATCGTGTGGCTCTTCTAGTATTTTGGAATGTAATTGGACCGAATGGATCAAATTCTGATAGCAAAACAAGTCATTTCGCAGAGGTTGTGATGCTCAAAAAAATGTATCCATCGTTTTACAGCCGCTTCTTTTCCCATGATTGTGTGTAGGAAAAATGCTTTTTCGGCCTCTGTCGGACTGGGAAGTTGTAATTCCACAGTTTGGCGACTATGTCAAATTGGCTTCAAAGCCCAGCTTTGTTCCTGGGGGCTTTCATTTAATATATGGTTAAAAATAATATATGAAATATCACACTGAAGATTTCCTATGCCTGATTAAAGGTTAGTCGCACCAAGCTGACATATACTATTAAGCTTTCTACCTGCAGGTTAAAGGTGCATCCATATCAGTTACAATTTGATTTTAATATCAGAGATAAAATAAATATAATATACTGTGACAGTGACTCTAATTTCACAATATTCATAATATAACATGGTGTCTGGTGTCTGCTGTTGCATAGGCACATTTTATTCTATAATTCTACAGACTTGTCGTCTAATGACTTGTCAGATGAGCAAAGGCATACTCTGGAAAAACTCATGACATACCATGTGTGGGAAGATTTTTCAAAAGATGGCTTTCAGTGCCATCTCTGCTTCTCAGACACTTTCCCACTAATTATGACATAAACAAAAGCACCAGTTGTACAGTATGCCAAGATTTTGTCACCAAGGGCCAGATTGGCTTGTGCTTTCTAAAAAGAGTAATGATAAACAAGAAGAAGAAAAAAGAAATCAAACCAAATCAAACTTTACGACCTTCACAAACAGAGGTTACCTCATGGTCTGATTGGACAGTTTGGTCTCAACAGTTTTCATAAAGGCTATTATATTTCTTTGGTAGAAAATAGAAACTGTGAACACTGAGGTTTTTGCATTATATGAGTGACACTGTTTCTGGAAAAATAAATATTTAAGTTTTTTTCAGTGCTATGAGCACCACAAACATTTTTTTTCCTCTTATTGTACTGGGGTGGAGGCAGACATTTACGAGAAGGATATCTCAAAACCTGAGCAAAATTACCCAAACTATCTGCATTGTGCAGCGAGAAAATGTGTTTTTCTCTAATTTGGGTGCACCAACCTTTTAATTATGGGAATGCCAGTGCTGCATTCACATCATGTGGGATGGCAGTTAGCCCATAGTTATGACTCATGTCATTGGACAACTAAATATAGTGACTGCCGGTGTTATTTGCACACTGAATGAGTAGTTACCTAGAGATGAGCTAAGGTTGTATGATGGGCAGAGTTTGAGCAGAAAATCCGCTCAGTATTCCTGGGAATTACATCCATATTGAATGTTCAAAATCATATGAAGAATCATTCAATATTGAGATAGGGTTGCAAAAAATGTGTGCCAAAAATATGTGCATAATTTAAAAGCATGTAATGGCACTAGTCCAATAAACTAACATGAAAATTAAAAAACAAAATCTTCAAATCTATTCTAAAATTAACTAGCAAGCAACGAGAAGACTCTCCAACAAGAGCAATACAGTTTGTGTTCTCTTTTTGGTCTTGGTTGGCAAACTAGCTCCTGCATTTTGGCTCCTCTTCAGGTTATCCAAAGCCTTCTTGGATAAAACCAGACAAAAGACCACAGTAATCCAGCCTCTTATGGATATAAACATGCATTATCTGTTCGAGAGAGAAAGATTTGTGTTGTTTTGCTCTAATACGTAAACATCTGTATGTATCCAGTTGCAGACATTTTTACAACTGAAATGTTCTCCTCAGGAAATTGTAAGGAAATTTTTGGAAATACATTTATTCTTTTTCTTGCTGAAAATTAGAAGAGAAAATTGATGACACTAATATTTTTCCATTTAATTTGATGCTGGTACCAGCAAAAATTAGCCTAGCTTAGCATAAAGATTGTTAACGGGAAAGAAACTAGCCTGGCTCTTGCTGAAGGTAACAAAATCTGCCTATCAGCACCTCTAAAGCTTACTAATTAAAACATTATGTCTCATTAGTTTAATCTGTACAAAAACTCACGTGTTAAAATAATAAATTGTGGTTATATGTGATGGATGGTAGAGATGGGAAAGATTCCCATGTTAATCACTTCATGACAAGTGTTCATGTCATCTGACAACTCAAGTAGGTTGTATGACAACCAAGTTCGCTGTGTGAGGGTTTACAATACTGTGCATTGACAAAATTACATGTCATCCATTGAATTTGGGTTTAATTACATTGAACGTTTGACAGAATTCACTTGATATAAGGCATTCAAATTTGCTCAGTTTTCAGGCACTTACATATTATTAAGTGTCAAGTCAGATATATTGAAGCTTTCAGTAAAATCAGAATTTCCCAGCTCCTCCTTCTTGTCTTGGATGGTTGATGTGTAACAAATCAGAAACTTGTAACCATGATAACTCCAATATGATATGAACGTTGCATTAATACAGTGACTTTCTCAGGAAGCTAACTGGCTGCTGGCTGTTTAGTCTTATATTTAAAGGCTAGTTGTGAGTGTGGTATCGTTCTTCTCATCTGACTGTCGGCAAAAAGGTAATTAAGCGTGTTCCCCAAAATGTCAAGCTATTGCTTTATCAAGACTTTTGACAATGAAGATGATATGAATAGAATTCCATAAGTTTTATCAAAAATAGTCAATTACAAAATGTGCACATAAATTAGTAATTAATATAGATTTGCATTTATTATCTGTGTGACTATAGGGAGAAGGCTTGACTGCTCAGTGCCTGTTGGCAACTATAGAAACTTCCACACAACTTGGCACAGCTCCTTCAAGACCTCTGAAAACCCCTGGCAGTGCATGAGTCACAAACACACACACATGCACACACACTTCATAAGGATAACTTCCACTTCAGCTGGTTAGGTGGACTGCCTGGTCTCTCTCTTTCTCTCTCACACTCTATTTTTTCCCCATTTCACTCTTTCTTTTTCTCACTGCTTATCTCACGGACATCCCCGGGGCACCAGCAGTTGTTAGTGTCTCGTAGTGGAGGTGGCAGTGGGGGCCGTGGAGCACCATGGTCTCATTACCTCCACACACTCACCCTGCAGCCCACAGTGGGGGCCTGAGATGAGGGGTGGCGGACGGAGCCTGATTCGTTTTGATGTTGCGCACATAACGAGGCTCCCTAGTGTTACTCCTCGTCCACAAGCGGAGCCCCAGGGACCCTGACGCGCATACGACGCTGTGGCTGCATGAACGCCTTGCCGCAGCGTCCCCAGCAAACCTCACAAAGGTCAGGGAGTAATGTCTGCTGAATTTCTGTGTCCTCGGGGCTTTTCTCATTAGCAACCCGGAGTGGGTGGATCTCCAGCGTCAATCAAGAAACACTCTAAGGATCTCCCAGTAGGATAAAGAGAACAAAACCAGGCTGTACTATCTCCGTAACAAAGCAGGCATAATACAGTTGGGACTCTTCTGCAACCAAACCTCTGGAAGTTGCAACTAATCCCTCTATCCCCTTCTCTCTCTCTCACACACACACACACGCATGCACGCACACACACACACACACACACATATTTCCCACCATCCCGGATCCCGACCACATGCATCGCACCGTCACACATATCCCACACTTAATCTCCACGGCTCGGCCTCCAGCCTGACAGTTGAGCTTGATAAGGTATCTGGTTTTCCATTATTGTGTCTGGGATGATGGCTGAGTATATGTACACATGTACGGCAAACACCAAGCTGTGTCTGCCTCACTGATGCTTCTAACTGGTAGAGCCTAATACCACCTGATTGCCAGCGCTCAGAGAGGCTTTGCTCCCAGTCTGCCACCCTCTCCGCTGCCTCCTCTCCCAGCTCTGTTGTTTGGTCTCTGGGATAATCTAATAGGCACATCACGCCTGAGATGCTTCAGCCTAATATTTCCTCTCAGAGGCAGCGCGGATGTGGCTGGAAGTGAATGCCAGCTGACTGCCTGGTGAAGTATTCAGTCATGACAGCTTGCTGAAAATTCAGATGTATTTTTTTAATATATTTGGATAATATAAAAATGTTCCAATGGTATTAATAAAAATACAAACACTAAAAAGACTGTTACTGCAGTGCATATAGTAATCTGCTATTATCTTTATGGTTACTATTGCTACTGCAACTGCTACTACTAAAACAGCTTTGGTTTTATTTGTCCAGTTTTTGAGATATTTGACACTGACCCAGATACAATGGAAATGAATGGAATTATTTGTGGAGCTCATAGCATTGAAAAATTACAGTAAAAACATTTAACTGGAACATCTTTTCCTCGTATTAGTGTCACTGAAATCAATGGGAATTGTAGTTCAGTTTGAATCAATCCTACACACCCCTGCTGCTGCTGTAAATACTCGATGGACATCAGCATTGTTTCCTTAAAAATAATGATTCCCTTAATGACTGCTAAAAGTGCAACTGATATTAAAGATTTAAAAAGAGTACACATTGATTATAGTCATGATAATGAACTGAATGACAACTAATTTTATTTAATAAGCAGTTGGTCCACCTGTATGCCAGACACTCCTACAGTATGTCTCATGAACCACTTGTCTATAACATGGAACAGAAAACATCAGCCATTAACTAACAATATTGCAAAAAGAAACTGTGAGACTGTGAATGAAGATGTCACTACTTTTTCATCAGGGAGAATTGTTTATAGCTGTCATTGTCTCAATGTCAAGACGAGGGAAATATTTCCCTCCTGTGAATAAGAAAATAATCAAATTTTGCCTCAAATCATTTGAGTTTGCAGGGTCTGCAAAAGTGAAACCACCAGAACAGGTTACAAAGCAGCCTGTCTAGTTTCTCTGTTTCTCACCTTTACTTTCTTTCGTCTGGTAACCCTGTAATGTATGTGTCTCCAATATACCGACTTCAGCAGAACTGTGATTGGCTCCTTTGTGCCTGTCCTATCAGATTGGAGTTTAAAAAGAGAGGTCTCCCTCAGCCTTCAAGACATCCATTCAGTCCTGTTCCTCTCCTCTCTGCTCTGCCAGGCCAACAGAATGAAAGGCTGCAGACGGACGGCATCGGGCAGGTGGAGACGGGATGAAGCACACTCAAGAGTTTCTTGCTGATCACTATCTGACACATAGGCAGGGGAAAGCAATCAGCACAGCAACCAATTCTTACTTTTCTCCTGCAATAGCATTTTATCACAGCAAATTTTATCTGCAACTGATACAGAGATATCGAAGGAGCTGAGGACATGGGGAGAGATTACCAAAAATATACAGCCTGGGATCAAATCCGATTCTACCTACACATTACGCATAACATGAATAACAATCTACTGTAGGTTGTTTATTCTTACAATTCCAATACTACAACCCATTTAAAGCTGAACTGAATTTATAATGTATTTTTGCTAAGAAATCAGTACATGGTAGTATTGGTATTTGACTTGTGTACTAATTTTGGCACAAATGTACTTAGCAAAAAGAAGAAATGTATGTTTTATTTGCTTTTCTACAGTGATAGTGTTCATCGGGGGTGTGAATTTTTTGTTGGTACTGCAATTTGATTGATGTAATATCTATCTGAACGGGCAGTAGAATAGTTTGTAGCCAATAACTTAGCTGTTGGTTTATCCCATCTGTAATTTTAGCACTTTTAGTGTCATGATGCCGGGTAACATACACAGTACTGAGGTTACAGGACTAACCCTTTTGACAGTGTGGTTATTTGCCATCAGCACAACTGAACTCATGAAAGAGAGACAGCTAATGTTAGCAAGAGCCATCTTCTTTTTTATAATGTGGGATGAACACAACACTGAGTGTACAGGAGCTGCCAATGACTCAGCAGGTGTTGATAAAACATGATGAAAAGTACAATCCAGCAAGAATCAGTGCTAACGTTTGCAAGATAGGCTAACTAGCTTGCACTGGGTCCTCCCAAATGTTGAACGTTACAGACAGATTATGTGTGTGTATGTACCGGTCTACGGTACATAACCAGCGCTATGTGTGCTTGTTGGAAAAGTCAAACAATATCTTGTATCAGTGTTTGTACTTATAGTTCTAGTAGTGCACTACGGAACTGTCTCGCTGTTTCCACAAATATTTCAAATATGACTTTTTCTGCTTTTGAAAATGGAAAACAAATGTTTTTAGCTTACTGAAAAAACTTTCACTTTTGATTTTAGTGGCAGATTTTTTAAAATCTGCTTATGGATAAGAATAGTTCTTTGTGTTTGCCTGATGATGCCGTACAGTATGTGTTTATTAAAGTGGGCCTGCCTTTCAAAGCATTTCTGCAGCATTCTTAAAGTGGATTGCAATGTGCTCTGGGAGTGCTGGTCTGTTTTCTCTTACTCCGAAGCAGGAGATGGGGATCAGAGGGTGAAAAGTCAGAGGGAGGACAGCTTGACAGATAGAGCCAGGGTGGTGGAAGGGTCAGCGCTGGGAGGGCCATTTCCTCGCTGATTTTTATCTATCTATTAACACAATACACCACCTGGCAGCTATAAACACACATGAATAAGAACACAGCGCGTGCATGCATGTTGTGTAAAATATATTTTTAGGAACAAACCTTGAAGAAAACAAGAAAAGTTGAATATACATCATATTGAAAAAGTCGCAAACAGCCAAACAATATGTTCCAGTATGTTCCTCTCATACCAAACTCCATTCTAAGAACTGAGTCCCACATTAATCAAAGAAACTTTGATGACAAACTTTGAAGGTAATTCTTTGTCCCAAGCAACCATCTCTTTGATTGCATTTTCCTTTTATTCTTCAGTGTAATCAGAGGAGCCTTTTCAATAGAGAATTCAATTACTCCACACACCTGAACACACAATGCTTTGGACCTCATTCAGTGCGGGTCATTGTTGGTTTAAGTATCAGCGTCTCTAATAGGAAATATTGATTCAAACTTCCTCGCCTTATTTCTGTCCAGGCACCGGCATGTGTTCTGTTCTGAGGCTGAGCAGATTCGAATCAAAAGTGAACGGGTGTTTATTTCATTTGGGCGTATTTCCCAATAGACCAGAAACGCCTCTCTGCAGTTTATTGCTTGCACTATCATCCTGAAAAAGCAATTAGTATGAAATGATCCCTTCAATTCATTACTATTGGGAGAGAGATGAGGAATCAGGGCTGAACATGCTAACCTTTCTATGTGGTGAAACATTGTCTGAATATCATTTGTAATAAGAGCTGAAGCGCCGAGAGCTGCTAATGCTCACAATATTCGTGACAAAGGTAACCATGTTGTTGTAGCAGACACTGTGAAAAAATCATAATGGCAAAAATACTTAAAGGAATGAATGCCCTTTGCAAGAATGGTGGCATATTTTGTTAAAGGTCAACATGGTTGAGCAGAGTCAGAGAATAAACAGGAGCGCTCCATCCAGCTCTGGAAACAAGCAGCATTCTCTGGACAGCACCAATTTCAGATTCAGCAGTCCAGCCAGAGCCAAGTGGAGTATATTCATCATGTCCAGGTCTAAAGCGAACAGCGTCTACAAACGACTTCTGCAAAGATCACTTCATAAATCTACTAAAGCGCACTTAATGAAGGTCTACGATCCCAGCCACAGAGATTTACATACAGGTTATGACACTGCAGAAGGCTCTGAGTCGATGCTGTTATCTACTTTCATTTGGTTTTAGCTGGTGCAGAGGGCACTTTTTATCCAAGTAGTCTCTACATGCCAAGTCTATCAATTTCATATTACAGGCAGGAGACATTCACTGCAAGGCCACATCATAAAAACATTTCTGTATGTATTTACCTTAACTGAATGTACCACAATAATACTACTTAAACACTGTACTTCTTATTGTATGCACCCATTAATGTACTGTAGGATCAACTCTCATTATATGTTCAGTTCTCTGCTTTAGGTTTT